>NC_066888.1:5599230-5716184 GCF_022985175.1 Labeo rohita | reverse complement strand
ATACTCAAATAATTGTCCTCCCAAACTTGTAACGTAAATGTAATTTGTGATGCGCATTCGTGTGCGTTCTTCAACGGGGCAGAGGGAGAGTGTGCGTGAGGAATGTGAGAGGAGGGGGACACAGGATGTCCAAAGGGTCATGAGAGTCACGCTGGATGGATCCTGTGAGCCTTGCAGGCTGGACGTGTCAGTGTAAATCTGTCTTTTCGTGTTTATTCGATTACCAGTTTATGCATAGCTGGTCACCAGTTACACTGACCATCTGTTCCGTGGCTAGTCTCAGAAAAGGGAGAGTATCAGTAAATTAGTCTTTTACTGTGTTTCTTGCATGGGTTTGACTGCGGCTGGTCAAAAGGTGATGATAAAGCATGTGTGGCTTCAAGTGGTCCCAGCAGAGCACAAGATTTCTCTGTCCTCCTGAATTGATATTGATCTATCACTGGTTCACCCCTGCGGTGAGAAGTCAGGACAGGAACTGGTCAAGACGCCCTGGCGTCATGTAAGCTCCCAATCTGTTTTTATGGTCGTCCCAAATGGCTCACAGACACACAGTGGCTTTACCTACTGCAGCAAATGACCTCAGTGATATTTGGTGCCAATTTATCAGGAAGTTACAGTTTTGCTCTCTTCATCTCGCTGAATGGAAATGGTGCGATATTTCAGTTTTGTGCAAAAGTTCAATGCACTGCTTCGCGTGGAAAAACAGCAGTTTGGACATTCCGCTAAATAACTTTTTTGTGTTTAGCTGAAAAAGAAAGTCATACACGTTTAATGGTGAGAAAATGATGATAGAAATTCCCCAGTGACAAAATTTGGGTTCAATATGTCTTTAAAGGGACACTGTAAAAACATGTCTAGTCTGTTTGTTCTGTAATAATAATCAGTCAGTAACAAATACAGACCACCAACAAGATAGAAACATAGATTAGAACCTGTTTTTCCAAGAAAAATGAAAACAAAGCATTTTTTGCCAGTGTTTTTGTTTGTATCATCATTGTGTGCAGAATTATGACTTTAGTAACTCCCTACTTGCTGGATCACTCCCATTCCTCAGCTCCTTGGCACAAAGCAGAATTTTTGAGTTGTCTTTAGGAAGTTTTGCACCTCCACCCAATGTTTACTCTAAGAATTATTTCTGAGTTATTTGTTTCTGTGACAAACACACAGGAACATTTAAATTGTATCTCTCTTTTCTGCATACATTCCTCTAGAAAGGATATAATAAACCAGAGCCGATCCAGTCTGCTGGGAGATGAATGAAGTGTGATATAGGAGATCCGCTCATATAGACATACCATTCCCACAGTGAACCAGTGCTGGATTTTGTCACATTCACGCAACCAATCTGCTGTTACGGCTCTGACTTTCCTCAGCTAAAGTCTGAACTCTTTTACCAGCAAATGTACAACACTGATAGAGCAAACATCAGAGATGATGAGAAGGCTTTATTTATTAAAAACAAAACCCCTAAACTTCATGATATCAGACTTCACATTATCAGAATTTTAGAGGGAGGAATGTGTCTTAATTAAGTCTAGATTGTGAGATGCCTGTTGTGCTGTGGTATATAACAGTCAACACTTAGAGGTATGAGCTGTGACTTACTAAAGAGGTCAGGAAGCCCTGAGACCTTTTTGAGTCGAGTTCTGCGTATGAAACAGGAGAATCCTTTGAAAGAGGCTACGGGTTAATGATTCAATGACAGTGTCTGCACAGACTCTGTTGGTTAAAAGCTGCTATCATCCCATCAGGTTCCAAAATATGGCAGTTTTTTTTTTTTTTTTTCAAGAATTACATCATGATCTGATTTATGCATGGTGGAAGAAGACTTTAAAAGTATAAGACTAAAGCTTGTGTTAATCTTTAAAAAGTCATAAACTGATCAATAAGAGGCCTCTAAGATTGTAAATCTACATAGGCCGTCTAATAATCATCACTGTTACATCATTACTAGGGATATTATTGATTAAATACCTGGCACTTAACTGCATGTTATTTACAATTAAATTAAAAAAAAAAAATACAGTTTGAATTTATATGCAATATATGCAGTTCGTTGATCTTAGTTTTTTTTTTTGTTTGTTTGCTTGTTTTTACCTCAGACTTAAAGGTGCAATAGGTGATTGTCTTCAAAAACATTTTTTGTTAGGCTGGTTGAAAATCTCTTCACATCCCGATAGCAGTCATTAAGTTAAGTGGTCTAAATTTATTTATATGTATTTATATGTTCTGTTGAAGGTGTGGGACCAAGAAATGTCCGTCCATTCAAAATGTTCGGTCCGAACATTATGATAGGCTGTCCTACCTGCCTGTCAACACAGCTTTGCGCACCCTGTTTGCGCAGACAGCATAGGCTATCAGCGCGTTCATGTATGCTTTGTAGACAGAGCGTGAATGGCAGGCGAACATCAACAACCTGATCTTCCTTCCTGGTATTGTAATACTTTTACTAACTGTACTATAAAGTGTTCTCACGGTTAATGACATATGATGTTGTAACGGCCACTAAAGCATTTAAGGTAGTTCTGACAGACTGGCAGACTGACAACTGCGCATGTGCATAACATGTGTCTGAATGTTCTGGAAAGGTGAATAGATGACTTGCTCTACTGACATCTGTCTCTCTTTAATTTATTTATGTCCTTTCTGTTTGTGACCTGAGTTGGATGCATGCTTGTGTACATTTTTCCTCGCTCAATCCCCATATATGTGGACGCGTGTGGAGACGTGTGAGGCGTTTTATTAAACTCAAGGAAAATATGCCATCTTCTAATCCATCCAGTGCCATCTAATGAAAAGCTAATAATTAATGAAATCATAATAAATGTTGTTGTTTTTGTTTGTTTGTTTGTTTGTTTGTTTTTTTAAAGGCATAGTTAATGACTTGTTAATAGCGAGAACTGGACCTTAAAATAAAGTGTGACCAAAAAATATGAAATATTATATTTGTTTAGCCGCATGTGATGTGACCGTAACCAACGGCAGAGAACCAGTGAAGATGCGAATGTGATACTTATAATGTGATATTTATTAAAATATTTATTTTAAAATCTCAGGGTTACTTCAAGTAATATGTCTATCTATCTATCTATCTATCTATCTATCTATCTGTCTATCTATCTGCTTCAGGACGCTTGGAATCAACCTAATCTTCCCCTCCATTACGGTGCCCCTGCATTTAGTTACCACGTGTAAATAAGTGATACTAAGTGTAAATAAATTATATAATGAATATTTTTCAGATGTAGACAATTCAGATGTATTTTTTGGGCGTGTCATTCACAATATGATTCTTTTGTTTTGTTTAGACTACTTCTTTGTTATTTTTCCAACTTAAATGTGTGACAAATGAACTTGAAGGCAGCATTAGTCTATATATTGTGGGTTTTAGTTCATTTTACCTTCCAACAGGCAAAAATCATAAGGGGTTAATCCATCCTTATGTATGTGACATTTTGCATTATGTATGTGACATATAAATGCTTGTATGTGTTGTAGAATGTATGTGTTACCAATATACCGAATCATCTGTTTATATTTAATAAACCCTTGTTGATAGAGTCTAAACATCAGAAAAATATCAGTCTATGCACAAGCTTTCACTGTTAAAAAAGGGAAATAATCATGTGTTATGGATGTGACAAAAAGGACTACGTTTTTGAGAGACTACATACTTTGTAAGATTTTTGCGAATTAAAATGCGCAAACCAGATGCAATAATACCCGACAAAAATAGAGAGGCAATGGCTCTTCACAGAACATGTAACTGTTACTTAATTTTAATTTTGATGGGTCTATTTATGAGGAATATGTGCTGTTATAGATGTGACAAGCCTGAAAATAGCACTTACCAGACTATGGAAAATCATGCACTAAAAATAATTTTAAAAACTTTAAGAGAGACCTCACATGGATATCTGAACCACTAAATGTTGGCATCTGTGCTATCATTATAGTAAAAACCTTTGGTAAAAACTTTATTTTTTCATAGTAAGGATGAGCTTTGCGTGGAATTACCCTAAGACTGATCTGCCTTTAACAATATATTTAAATTATAATTATGTCAAATTATTTCACCTCATTCAAAATGTGCAACTAGCTGAGTTTTTACTTTATTATAATGAAAATGTTCTAGCATTTAAACATTGTTGCATTTAAACATTTAACATTGTTGTGTACAAAAAAAGAAATTTCTTTTTTTAGGAAGTGAGAATCAACAAAACTTATTTGCGCCACGCTCAGCTACTCAGCTCTCAAACTTCAGGGTGTGTTCAGCCTAAAAGAAGAACCAAAATACACAGATCCAAAGCAATACTGAAGGCAATAATAAAACGTGTAAACCCATGAGACATTTGTAATATTACAGTGTGCAACCAGTCATGGTAAACCTGTGAATTACCATAAAATACAAACAAAATTAAAGTGTTGTTAATCTTCAAGTGTTTCCATATTTAAGGTTCTCAAAGGAGACATAGCCAAATATGTTTCTGTTTATTTATGTTGTGAATTTAAAACACTGTTCTTCGTTTACATAACTAGGAGGAGAGAGGAAACCCATTCCTACAATTACAGTGCAGCAGGGGGTGTGACCATCACCACCTTAATGATCTCTCTTGTCATTGGTCTTCCAAAACCTTCAGCCAATTCAAAACCACATGCCACTTTCTGCACTCCCCCTACAAGCCACAGACAGCGTGAAGAGTGTGAGGGGTAGAAAAAAAGGGATAATCACCCAGAAGAACAGCAGAGACAGGGAAGGTGTTGAGCATGCCAGCGTACGCCACCAACATGAGGCTCAAGTTCCCCATTCTGGCCTTAATACTGGAAGCCGTGACCATTATCGTATATGCTCTCCTTGTGGTATATGACACCAGTGATTCTCACAGACATGATGGGAGTCATGCAGAAACGAATGCATCTCATCCAAGCAGCCCAATGACCCTTTATCCCAGTAAGTATCATAAGTATATGTTTTGTAGATGTGCATATCAGGTCTTGTTTTTACTGTTGACAAATTGACTGTTTTTAATTGAGTCTAAAATAGTATTTAAATCTTTATTGGCTCAACCTGAACATGTGATGTTATTAGGAACTTTAAGGGTCAGATCAGATGGATGTAGTTGAAAATTGCCTTCATGCTTTTGGTCATTGTCTGAATAAAAACATTTCTGGATGATTTCCAAATAAATGCATCCTCTGTAAGGTTGATATTTACTCTAGTCAACTTTGCTATTGAGTTTTACGGTGCTCCTCACTCATCAGTGGTCACTGAGTGAGGGGTTTATTTCTGCGAAGGCTTTTGGCTGAATGTTCATTCAGCATGCAAGTCCCTAAAAATACTCTCTCTGGAGAGGAAGCAATGCAATGGGCTCTTGCACTCTGCAAGAGAAAGACAAAGAGGAGAGGGTGATGAAGGTCAGCGTTTGGTTATTTATCCATGTCATCCATTCAGATCAGTGGTTTTCAACTGGTTTTTGATTCAGGAGCCAGATCTTACACTGGTTGTTGATCAAACATTGACATTTATTCATGTTACTATTAACATAATTTCATTTACATATAAAATTATCAGCATGACATACTGTAGGCTGAATAGCTAAATTGGCCAATTTGGATTTAATTGAAATGAATTTTGATGGTTTCATACTCTCAGCTGCCAATATTTGCACAAACGCACTACGGTTGCACAAACCATGTTATTCTCTATTTCAAGTGAATGTTTATGTCATATAATCATGTAGTCATATGTTTATATTACATAGTTGTTTCATGGTTTTCAATCTTGAGGGTATGCCCATGGCATTTGTGTAGATCTCTATGAAATGACAGAATAATTTGAACCAAAATACTGTCTGGACGCACATAATTTGATGTCAACAACTAAAGACAGGATAAACAGTCTCTCTTCCTTTTTAAAAACTTGATAAGCCTGTTTATTTTGATTCGTGGCCCACCAGTTGAAAACCACTGATCAGAATCTATTATAAAAGAAATCATTCATTCAACACTGTATGTTTCCTTTGAGATGTTTCAACTTCAATTGCATTCCTTTAATTAATTTTCTCTGCATGCTTTGCTTATTTGCGGAGATGGCATGCATTGGTTGTAAATACCCTTATTTCCTTTTATCTTCAAATTGCACTTGTGGTCGCTTGCTTGGAGACAGTTTGAACTGAAACCAACTCTGGGGTGTGGAGAGTATGAACATGCAAGATAAGTCTCCGTATCACATGCGTCGTCAAATTTTCCATTCAACCCAAAATTTGAAATTGGACTTGTTTTATTAGTGACAAGTACATTGAACTTTACTGGTAATGCCACTAAAAAGCATTTGTCTAGGGCTTGATAAGATCTGTCATCTGTTTGTTAATTGCAGTTGTGACTTTCTTAGAATTTGTTAGAGTACCTCAAAGAGACACTGGACTCTCCCTGCTCCCGTTTATTTTATAAATAACAATTTTCTCCAACAAAGAAGAGTTTATTTATAGAGTCCAGATTTAAAACAGTATAGATTCGCCCTAAATAGTTACTCTTCTGCCTTTGAGTTGCAAAAGCTGTGTTTAGAGACTGTCAGCTTTAATTAATTTTTTCATCACTGAAGTTTAACACTTTTGAAGTGCTGGGCAAATTCTTTGCCCCCCAGTGAACCTGATGACCTTTAAAAACAATTAAAACAATATGTGAAAATTAAAGAAAAACAAAAACGCATGTGTGTTTGTAGACTGGGAAAATTAAGGCCATCTGTCACTTCGATACATACATGCAAAGCATTCCAGAAATTAGTGAGAAAAGCTTCAAAGAAAAGAAAATAAAGGGCGCTTTAATCTGGGCAGTAAAGAAAACACGTATAGTGGAGTTATGTCACTGCGCTCTAAATTAGTGCTGACAGAATGTAATTAAGTCGTTGAACATTCGCAAAGAAAGGAAACTTTCCACCCATTAAGAAAATGGGGCCTTTGAGATTTTATCTGCAAATATGTTGCATATGGGAACTGTGAAAACTTTCACTGGGAAAATTATTCTGTTTGTTGTAGCAGCCAACAGTTGGGAAAAATGGATTGTGCACCTTTATTCAGCCAGCAAAATTATCTGTAGTCCACTATGATGCTCTTCCAAAGTTTGCATACATGAAATAGCGAGTGAAAAGTCATTTAGCCAACCATATCATTGTAAATATGTATTGCTTAAGACCAACAGAAAGATCAGAGGAATAAACGTGGGCCAAGCAACGGGTGATAAGAGTTGATAACCTCTGTTTCAGCTGTGTCAGAGGCCCACCTAAATGTTTTTGAGAGGTTTTCAGCAGGATTATTACTAAACAACCATTACTACAGACTAGTGACAATAAATGATTGCTTGAAGACGGAGTAAGAGCACTAGTGTGGCACCACGGGAAGTTACAAGGATGGGAAGGGCTGTGATGATATAACACAACTAGATTCTATCACATTTTTGTGAATCTTTCGTTGAAACATTTTCCACGAAACATCAAAAATGACCATTGAGAATTGAGTGTATGCAGTTATAGATCACATACAGCTGTTTGTTTGTTTTTAGATGGCTTGCTTAGCAAGATAAGATTGAAATCTGCTGATTTTGAATCATCACATATTTATCTGAAGTTTTCCTGTTTAGTCTCTTACAGCATCATTGTACAGTGTTTTTTTGTGTACAGTCTGCTGGCAGCATGGACTATGTTATAAAATGAGGATATGATCATTTATAAAGACAGCAAGCTATAAAAATATATAGCAAGCTGTAAAAATACGCAGCGAGCAAAGAAAATTCAGTTCAGTTCGAGTCCTGATCAAAGCTCTTTGCCACTAAGCTTAGTTGGTAGTACTCACAGGGGTCGTCGGTTATCTTGATGAGCTTAGCAGATGTCAGACCATGAGCGCTATGATTGATGACTATTTGGGTTTGTTTCTGGCAAGTTTAGATTTCGTGTAGATTATTGAATGGGTGGAGGGTTTCAGAGGAATTCTGAGGAAGCCTGAATGTTGGCCTATTCAAAGCCTAGTGCCGCACCTTTTGGAGGTTCACGCTTCTTAGCTCCACTTGTCTCTCCTGGGACAGACAAGGAGACCCTTTTTAAACTTCCTGACAATCGTTAATGTGTCAGATTGTTATCAGCAAGCACAATGATATGGTTTGTATTGTAGTCTGAAAACGGGCTTTGCTGATGAATCAGGTGTTCTGGACTGTATCCTATCTCTTTGTCCAGGGATGTTGACTGTACAGCTTCCTGAGCTGGACAGTATAGGACTCATTTCCTCTCTGCAGGAATGATGGGCAAAAGCCAGAAGTATTGGCACTGTGTGTTGTTAAGACAATCAGTGTGCACATTCAGATACTGTGAATTTAAACGGAGTGTCTATTTACACTAAGCGCAAATAGCCATCAGAACATCAGCACCAGTGGCGCAGATGGTAATGCGTGTGCTGTTCAAACTTTTTTTCCTCCCTTTTCAAGTCTCATATCTTATCGGAAAGACATTTATTTTCAATAAAAATGAAGGAAATAATCAAAAAGTTAAAAACAAAGTATCGGTTAGGGTAAGTATAGGGAGGGCTTATTATCCCAACAAGACATATTTTTAATACTTTGAATTAAAACTCTCATTTACACTCAATACGTTATTATTGCATACTGTTTTATAATGTACTGCGATACTGAGGTGTAAATTGCCTCTATTTGCAATAAATATAGTAGAAAATCCTGCTATTTTAACAGGGTAAATAGAATCTACAGCTATTTGTATTTACTGTAAATAGCATCTATCGTTAAGAAAATATGCTATTTTCACTAGGGCTGCTCTTGACTAAAGATTTTTCTTGTTGAGTAGTAGTCGTTCATTTTAAGCATTAGTCGACTATTAGTTACATGTTTATTAATAAACCATATAAATCATAATAATGAACCTTAATTGCCTACATAGCCTAATAAGCGCTCAAGCGCTTTTTTTTTTTTTTTTTTTTTTCAAAATTATGAATTATGAATGTGTCAGGGAAAAACAGCAAACAGCACTGCACCAACATGTTAACAATTTATTGATAAACTAGCTTTTTCTTTGTTTTTCGGCTTAAGAGATGAAGTTGGCCATACTCATCATTTTCGTAGTAGTGATGTGCCTGTATGCATGTTTCATATAGATTACATAGTCTAAGAATATTTGTTATCTATTTGAACTGGTCCATTTAAAAGTAGACATTTCACTCTCTATAGATATATCATGTCTGTAAGGCAAATATACACTGAATTTTGAAGTGACACGAAGTTCACAGAGACCAAGACGGCAGAAAGTACATCCTTTTTGCTTTCATTATTTTACAAAAGCACAACGTTTCATTGTTATTCTAAATGTACACAAATAAAAGTCTTTGCAGATTCAACAGATGTATTACTCCTATCTGTATGACCAAAAATTATGGAGTATTTTAAAAGCAGGTGACCGCACCGGTGCATCCATCTGTCATGCAGTAAGCACGCTACTATTCAGCTTCCACACTCCGCACAGACACTTGAATAGCACACATTTTTCTAGGTTAATATTAGATTGAGCGGCCATGTAAAGTTGCTACAACATACATCTTTCAGATGATAGGCCATATTTGAGGTCGATGAATGATGGCGAGCGTTTGTATGTCCACCCCGATGTACTGTATTACCTCATAGACCAGCTGTTAATGATTTGTGCATCACAGACTGCATGTCTTCGCCACTTCCTGTGGATTTTTTTTTGTGACTAAGCGACTAATAAAATTTTAGTCGAACTTGTCAACTAACGGTTAATCGACTATTAGAGGGAAGCCCTAATTTTCACTTCTAATTGCTAATATGCTATTTTTATTTAGTGTAAATAGCCTCTATCGCTGTTTACACAGCTGCTGCCTCATAGAAATTGTTATACATTGTACAGCAGGGGAACACTCTGGATATGTTAATTCATAATGCAGCAGTGTAATATATATCATAGCAATTAGATTATTAATCAATGAATCAAATACACTCAATTTCTGACATGGTTTTCCTCCTCGATGGTGAGTGTCATTCATTAAAACAAATGATTTTAGGTTGCTGGAAATCACTTGTTATGTTTACATGCCATGCTTTCTATCAATCCAAATGAGTCTTATTTCAGATTAGGAAAAGTTTTGTTTATATGCACCCTGATCTTTACGATCTGATTCGCATATTCGTTTACATGTGCATTACATGTTTTCTGAATGAATTTTCACCTCATGTGCACTGCCTAGTTGTCACGTTCAGGAACTAAGAAAGCCAAGTGTCTTATGGTTTGTCACGTTGCAGCTGGTTAGAGGACTAAAAAAGCTGGATACCTTTAAATGTGACTGATCCTGAAATAAGTATATTTTAACTCTCATTAGTGTCATGTGAAGTGAATAAAATTACACACACCAACAGGGTCACCAGGGGCAACTTCTTAACCTGTCATTCATAGACTAATAGAAGAGCACACAAGAGCTTTGTACAGCGACGGAAAGAACGATTTATTAAATAGTTCTGGCAATTTTGCAGGAATTACTCTAAAATAGACTTGCTAAGGAAAAAGGTGTTGCCATGTAACGATTCTGGGTGTGCAACTGTTCCTCAAGAATTACTTCACTACTAAACATGTTACGCATTCTCTGTAAAGAGATGTGCAGTATTCTGGTGTTGTTTCCATGTGGAACACATGCAATGCCTGTCAAGCTAATACAAAGACCAAAAAATATCAAAAGAGCAAACATCATTAAAGTAGTGCACCTGTAGAATGTTTGTAATGAAGTGTGACAATATGTGTGATGAAAATCCAGAAATTGATCTTGTTATTGACTGAACTGTGACTTGTTCACACTGCAGATAAACTTAAAGGAGAAGTTCTCTTCCAGAACAAAAATTTACAGATAATACTCACCCTGTTCCCATCCAAGATGTTCATGCCTTTCTTTCTTCAGTTGTAAAGAAATTGTTTTTTTAGGAAAATATTTCATGAATGTTCTCCATATAGTCCAAAATGCAGTTTCAATGCACCTTTAAAGGGCACTAAAAGATCCCGGCCAAGGAATAAGAGTCTTATCTAGTGAAACAATCAGTCATTTTCTAAAGAAAAATAAACATTTATACAGTAGTCAAGATTTGAAGTGGATCAAAAAAATTCATCAAAATTGTCCTATGACAAGAATGGGTATTGTTTTTTGGTTTTAGGACAACTTTGATGAAAGGTTTTGATCCACTTCAAATGTTGACTACTATATACTTTTTAACCTCAAATGCTCATCTTGTCTAGCTCTGCCATGTGCATGCGTACCAATCTGGGTCAATACAGTTATTGTATGTCGAAAAACTCCCATCTCATTTTCCCCTCCAACTTCAAAATCATCCTATATCGCTGCAGAAGTACCGACCCAGTGTTTACAAAGTGAACATGCAAAGAAGGTCAAACTCTTTACAAAAAAAAGTTAAAACTGCGATGTAGGATAATTTTAAATTTGGAGGAGAAAATGAGATTTTTTTTTTGACATATCCTAACTGTATTGACACAGATTACACAAAGTACGCATGCACATTGCAGATCTAGACAAGACAAGCATCTGAGGTTAAAAAGTATATACGATTTAATTTTTTGACAATGGGGTGAGTACATTGTCTGTACATTTTTGTTCTTCTCCTTTAATGTGGTTCTAAAATGCTGTGACTAATTTCAGGCTTCAAACAGCTCTTCTCATAAACTCTTTATCCATGTGTCCAGTGTTTCAGGACGTACACGTGATGATCTTCATTGGCTTTGGTTTCTTGATGACCTTCCTAAAGAGATATGGCTTCAGCAGTGTGGGGATCAACCTGTTGCTGGCTGCCTTTGGCTTGCAGTGGGGTCTTCTCCTCCAGAACATCTGGCATTTGCATGACGGAAAAATAAGAGTCAACATCGAAAGGTAACCTCAACTTTTTGGTGAAACTGTTACATGTTCTGTTGTTTTTGACTAAATATGCCTAGGAGTTAAACATTTCATCTGTCCCATATCTCCTTCTCTGCAGAATGATTAATGCTGACTTCAGTACTGCGACTGTTCTGATCTCGTTTGGAGCGGTTCTGGGAAAAACCAGTCCTGTCCAGCTTCTCATCATGACCCTGCTGGAGATCACCGTCTTCTGCATTAATGAGCATTTGGTTGTGGAAGTCCTTAAGGTTTGTACAGCCTCATTAGTTCATATACTTAAATGACTGCATAGACTGCAAAGATCATTTGTTTCAGCATTCTGGGGGAATCATTGTGATCCTAATTTGATCATTAACTTGATTTACACCAGGTCAGTCTAAGTGTAGGTTTAAACATTCTGCATAATTTTAATACTACTGTTAATTAGGTTGAGGTTCCTTAATATTGGTAACAGAGCCTTGTGAAATTTCATGCTATCTGACCATGATCCTGCAAGGAACTCATTTTTTTAACAAAAGGAAGCTGGGTCAAAGATGAAGGAAAAGCAGTTTAGGCAGTTTTCTGTCTGCTTCCTAAAGCTGGCCGGATAAACTTAATGAACACACCCAGTGTTTCAATAACAACTGAAAAGCAGTGTCCAAAGCACCTTCTTCACCTTGAAGTAGATACCCAGATAGCACGCATACATCTGCAAGATGTCTGTTAAAGATCACTTTAACTGGAAAGCAACTACTTTGTACAAACATCTGACAGATGTCTGTAAGATGTCAGTTTTACATACATTCTAAATCATAAACATCTTAAAGACATATAATAAACATCTATTTGACATCTGATAGGAAACATCCTATAGACATATTGCGGATGAACACTCTAAAAAATACAGTCAAACAGACGTCAAATAGACGTCTCATGATGTATGTGTGCTATGAAGGTAGTTTCCTGTTGACTGTAGACCTTGTAGTTCAAGCGCAACTTACCGGCCCAGATGCAGATGTAAATAAGGAAATAAAATTATTAGTATCTTGATTGACTCACAACAGCACAAACAGTTCTTGTCTAAGAAACTAACAGGTCTGACATTGAACAGTGGTGGTATCTCTAGGAAATAAATCTTACCTTAAAGAAGCAGTCAAACATTTACCAAAAATCTTTCATCTGGTATTCATAAATATTCTTGTCTCTTAACAGGTTTCTGATGTTGGTGCCTCCATGACCATCCATGCTTTTGGGGCTTACTTTGGATTAGCTGTTGCTCGTGTTCTTTATCGCCCTGGTCTTCGTAACGGCCATGAAAATGATGGCTCAAGCTATCACTCAGACTTGTTTGCTATGATTGGTATGTGTAGACCTTTCAGTCAGCTATAAAACAGAAATTTGCCCCTTATTCCACTCAGATCTGCTTACATGGGACTTACTTGACCACAAATTCTTCTGGAGCTTTAATATATGTTAGCATATGTAAGCAAGATTTTCAATGATGTTTTATATAGAAGATAACTTGCAATTTGTAGACGCCATATTTAACTGAACAAGGCTGTGAGGGATTGACACGTAAGCTGCGTTTCCATAACCCTTCAAATTGTGCAAACTGAAATTGCGAATTGAAAATATGCCTAATTGAAACGTGTCGATTTCGCAAAAATGCACAACATGGCTACCGGAGCTGGTCGCTGTAGCTTGTGTTTATACCAGCCATGCCCTGCATGTTTCAGAATTCTGTAAAGATATACGCATACGCCTCTTTCAATTAAATATAATTAATTATGAAATTTGTCAAAATCCCACCAAAACCCGTTGCCATGACTTTTACCGCGAGAGGAAAAAATTGCATTTTAGTCACATAACATCGGTTAATGGAAACACCATTATTTTGTGTATTATATTTATTTATATTTATAAAATATCAGTAAAGTTTTGCACAAATCTGTAATTTAAATGCGCCTACTGTCTGTTTAGAGCAGGGGTCTGCAACCCTGCTCCTGAGGCCTCATTTATAAAATGTTGCGCAGAGACCATCCTACACACTCACGTCTCTTTCAGATGTGAAATCTATGAATCGCAAATGATCACTTTTCCACATTCAACATGAGCATTGGCGTGGATTTAAACGTGCGCACACTCAAAGATCAAATCTGAACGTACGCACTACGCATGCTTTATAAATGAGGCCCGTGGAGAGCTCCCGTCCCGTCCTACAGATTTCAGCTCCAACACTATCTAATCAAGGTTTTTGTGTTGTTGTTTCATTAAACAACATGCTGAAAAGATATATCTGTACAAAAACTTTTAGTGGATAAAACAACTCCAGAAAACATTGTTGAATGCAACTTTAGATTTTAAGACAACACAGTCTGTTGAATGGACTGTACCTCTGTAGCTCACAACACAATTTGTGTCAAATGAAATAATTAAAGTGCAGGGCAGTCTCCCTGGAACATTTTGCATTTGCGGTTTAGTAAGCATACTTGCACTGAAATGTGTTTAGAAAAGTCCCTGCTGAAAAATCAGCATGAATTCCATGTTGTCCCAGGTTGATTTATGCTGGTTAGAGCTGGTATAGTGGTATAGATACACTGCTGGTCTAGCTGATGGACCAGCATAGTCCACCAGCACTGCCATTTCCCATGCTGGGTACCAGGCAAACCAGAATCCCATGCTGGTCCCTCATGCGAAACATACCTAATGCTGGATTTTTCAGCAGGGGTAACTGTATAAATATAATTCACCAAGCATTGTGTCTGTAGGTACTTCTAAACATTCACCATTCCACTTTTCTTGCGTCTGTAGGCACAGTCTATCTGTGGATGTTCTGGCCCAGCTTTAATTCTGCAATTGCTGAACCTGGTGATGCTCAGCTAAGGGCTGTTATCAACACCTATTTCTCTCTGGCTGCTTGCGCTCTCGCTGCCTACGCTACCTCCAGTTTGGTCGAGAAGAAGGGTAAACTTGACATGGTGGGTCATACCAGTCTCTTGTTATTTTACCAGATCTCACGTTTTAGCAGTCCATGATTCTTTTGACTTAGCCTATTGTGTTTTGTGGCACAGGTTCACATTCAGAATGCCACTCTGGCTGGAGGTGTTGCTGTGGGTACCTGTGCTGACATGGACATCCAGCCATTTGGAGCAATGGTGATCGGAATCACTGCAGGCATTATCTCCACTGTTGGATTTAAGTTCCTCACTGTATGAGTTTCTTTCATATCCAAGAGACTTTAATATATTAGAAATCAATTGCATATTAATCCAACATCTTTTTTTTTGGTCTCCTCAGCCCATACTTGCTTCCAAACTTGGAATCCAAGACACCTGTGGCGTGCATAACCTCCATGGCATGCCGGGCATCCTAGGGGGCCTTGCGGGCATTGTGGCAGCAGCACTAGGAAAGAAAGAAAAGTATCTGGCAGTTCTTTTACATTGTGTCTTTGGATGTTTGCTATTATCAGTATGGCAACAATTGGGTTTAATATTTCTGTACTTGTTTATCCCAGAGTTTCAGCAACTTCTCAGGCATGTGGTTTGGCATCTTCTCTGGGTTTTGCTTTGGTGGGTGGATTGATCACAGGTGGGTACTAATACAAGCATAAAAATCTGCAAGATATATGTATCTCTTCTCTAAAAAAAATGCTGGGTTAAAAAGAACCCAACCTGGGTCATTTGGCAACCCAGCGCTGGGTAAATATTGGATAGAACACATGCTGGGTTATTTTGACTCAGCTGGTTGGGTTAAATGTTTTTACCAGTCATGCTGGGTTATTTTATTTAAGTCAGCTGTTGTTTACAAATTATTATATTGCTGATTTAAAATGGACTGGAACTTATAAAAACACACAGAATTACTAGAGGCAACAGCAATAATCAAAAGATGAACATTTATTATTAAGCACAAACACATGGGAAAACCACAAGACAAATTGAATTTATTTGGGTGAATACAGCATAGTTTACAATGTTACATATGTTTAAACTTGTTTAACAAGCATTTTAGGCATAAAAAATGTAACATTCAAAATAGATTTTTAATTTTAGTGTATTCAACCATTCTCTGTAATAACCCAACAAGTTGAACCCAGCATTTGGGTTAAACAAATAACCCAGCACCTGGGTAAAAATACTAAAAATAACCCAATAAAATGACCCAACAAGTTGAACCCAGCATTTGGGTTAAACAAATATCCCAGCACCTGGGTAAACATATTAAAAATAACCCAATAAAATGACCCATCAGGCTGAACCCAGCATTTGGGTTAAAAAAAAAAAAAAAATAAATAATAACCCAGCATTTTTTAGTGTAGATCAACTTGAACCCATATTCTCAATTATAATCTGTTTTGACATATGTTTTAACCATATCAAATAGTTTGTCATCCCAAAACCATGTGAAATTAACATGAATTCAAAAAAGTACATTACAAAAGTAAAACATTTACACACCTTCTCCAGGTCTGATCATGAAGATTCCATTCTTGGGGCAGCCGCCTGATCAAAACTGCTTCGATGACTCAATCTTCTGGGAGGTACGTCAAAAAGATTGATATGTTAATGCTGTTTTGGTATGACTGATATGTTAACGTGAGTACATGGTCATGGTTTTTAATGCTTATGAAGTTGTCTTACAGTTAAGTTTTATAAATGTGAATGCTTTTGATATGCAGGTACCTGAGGAAGAAGAGGAACATGAAGAGCGTTTGACTCATGGCGATTATTCCAAGAACAAAGCAGAGGCTTGAAGCTCAGCTCCAAACTAGCTCATTTCACAAATCAAGAGACCCAGTCCAATAAGCACTCAGAGGCTGTTTAACGTCAGCATCTACTCCACTTACTAACATCTTCAACAGTGAATTCACTATAAGTACTAAGACATGTCATGTGTTATTTTGTAATGGGTGCTTTTCTATACATGTAAGCTACATCTTAAAAACATCTGCAACTCATAATATACTACACTGATAAGTGCTGTCTCAAACGTTCTAAAATTAGGCATTATATAATGAAATGTAAGATGGTTAAAAGTAATTACCAAAAAAGTTCCTAAGCTAACTCAAAGTGTGGGTCAGTTATTGTCGTCTACTGAACTGCAAGTAACTGATTGAATAGTTGCTCACTGTAATGTGCAAAAATCTGAGCCAATGCTTAAGTGTCTAATATCAAAGTAGTTTTGAATAAGCTTTTTTTTAATGATTTTTTTTTTTTTTTACATACCCAAATTTTATGATCACTAGAGATTTTAACCAGTGCTCTTATGTGTTTTAAGCCATGCATATTAGTCCACATCCAAAGAGAGATCCTTCAACTTTCTTGCAACAATTATAGTTGCTTTTTATTGAGATCAGTAACAACCCTTTATGCAATGAAGTATTTTAAGCTGTTGTATCCTAAAGAACTAACAAATATATTGTTGACTTTTATATTTTCACACAATTTCTAATACTTTAAAATGACCTCAGCTAAATGCAGTGGCCTCAAAAAGTAATTAAAAACTCACAGAAAACGCTACATTTATAATTGTATATAAAAAAATCAAAAAAAAAAATATTAGCTTGGATTTAAAAGAACAATAATAATTAAGCACACTTTTCCAGTTTGTTAGGATAACATTAGTGGAACATGTTCATAGTTTATGTAATTATCTTCAGGTGTTGTTACTCTACTGGGACACCTTTGTGAACTTGAGTAGCACTAACTTCATACCTCCACTAATGGACCCTCGGACCAACTGATTAAAAGTAATGAGATAAATGACTAAAACTTAAGCTGATTCTGAGAAAATGTTTTGTTATCATTTGCTGGCAGTGTGATATAGTGTCCAAATGCATTTTGGGGTCACTGTACATTTACATATTTGAAACTGCATCTTTTTGTCAGGATCATTGTAAAACTATGTACACAATAGTATTACATAAAAGCTCTTACATTGCTTGAATGTTCACCTCGTAGTACAAATAAGCAGACGTGATCGGATAGTCATTGCTTGCACTTGGTAAGACTTCTAAATGCCATGTTTTTTAATTACACTCTTTTAATAAGAGGATATAATCCTTGCAGATAGTCTTACTGCGAGCTGACTTACTGGTTCAATTTTTGTGTTTCTGAATGTATGTGTTGCCATATGCCTCACTTCCAAACCTCATCACTTTGTATTTGAAATGTCTGTGAATGTATTAAACTTTTACTGTCATTTATAAAACCAGATATCTGAATTCTTTTTTTGGTATAATGATTGTACTAAGGGCTGTTACATTAATTTGTGTTGCGTGAGTATTAGCTTTTAAATTACTTTTGTTTTTACATTTTTGCGCAATGACATTTTAGTTGATTTCTTGTGGTATGGTAGGCTATCTATCTATAATAAATAACATTTATGCAGCTTTTACACATTTTTGAGATTAACTGGACTATTCATGCTTTTAAAAATAATTGTTACATTAGAAAACCATTTAAAATAAACTAACACAGACAAAAAGATGTTGACAAAAATTCTGAAATGGTGAACATAACTGCTCACCGGTCAACAGACCTATATTCATATGCACTTTTCATTATACATTCACATGCAATCTCAGTGTTTCTGAATTGTTCACGGACACACCACACCTGTGCAGTTTAGGGGAGAGTGGGGTAAATTAAGCCAGTGGGTAAGTTGACCCACCCCCTGAAACACATGGGAGGAGTGGAAGACACCCATTTACTGTTTTTGTCTTGTCAAAGTAAAATTTTAGCATAACAGATGTAATGGCTGTAATCAAAGCAAATTTATCCAGGTATAAAAATATTTATGATGCATACAGGTAATTTAGCAACATATAAAACTATGCAAATCATGTAGCTAAATATTAGCCTGAAATGGTAAGCTAGCTATTTTTTTTTCTTCAAAATGCCAGCTATGGGGCAAAGTGAGCCCAATGCTGTGGGGAAAGTTGAGCCAACACTTTAACTTACCTATACTCACAATAAGGCACTGAAATCTCTTAAGTATAAAATGGTAAGTAAAAATTATCATGTATTTGTAGTCTATTTGATAGGGACAATATACAAGTGCACCAATTCCTTCTCTGAGAACCAGAAGATGATTTTCATCACATTATAATCAATGTATCTTTCCACCTGTAGTCCCTAATGGTTCATGCCAAGAATGTTTTGACTAAAATGTTTATTATTCAGTGACGTTTATTCCTTCATTCTAGTTCAGTTTTTATTTAAGTTTACTCAACAAACTCTCTGTTTACTCTGTTTTTGGGAAGGTTAATACTTTAGTGTTCAACATATTGCTTCAGAAATGCAAACAATCAAAGATTGAAAATTAAACTTCATTTGATTTTTGAAGTTAGCTTCAATAAATATGACTTTTTATAAAATGAAATTTGATTATTAAGAGGTAAATTATCTTTAAAATGTCCCATGGGTATAAATCAGATTCAGTCAGATGGTCAATTTTCACCCAGATGGTTCATCTACCCCTAACCTGGGGCAAAGTGAGCCACAGGAACACTTTGATTTTAATAAGAAGCCATCATTTTAGAACCCTTTGTCATAGATACAACTGATCATTTAAAATAATATGAAACATCCTGAAATTACTTTAGATACTTTGATTGAACTTTTGCCTCATTTTCCACATAAGTACACACCAACTATTTACATTATGACAAAATAAGTCTTTCAGTTGTGTCTTTCATTTAGGTAGGTAATCTATTTTTATTTATTTATTTATTTTACAACGCATATTAGTCCACATGCAAAGATCATTCAACTTTCTTGCAAATAGTTATTGTGATCGGTAACAACCAGTGATAAATTATTTGAAACTATTGTGTACTGAAAAACTAACAAACACATTGTCGACTTATTTTCAGACATTACAGAACAGATGTAAATAATGCGATAATGCTTTCAGTGACCGTGAGGGGGAAAATGTTCAACATTTAGTATAACTTATTCGTGGGCGCCCTCTGTAGGAAAAGTCATGTATTACAGAGGAAATATTCCCTCTTGTGCTACATTAAAACCAATTAAACATTATTTTAAATAAGCTATAGCTACACATTGGGTACAGTTATTTTAGATACGCAATAACAAAAGCTGTCTGTGATGAGGTAACAGACATATTCACGTTTCTGTTACTCTCGTATGGCAAAAGAAAAAGATAAGTTACACAAGAACATGCCAAGCACGTACGAATAACACCTGAAGAAAATACCTATTCAAATACCAATAATATTCAAATATTTCAGTAAATAAAATTTAAAAATTTCTGGGAGTACCTGTTTTTCCATGTATTTGTTAAACATAGTTTACCGATTAATAACGGCTGTAGTTGGCCCAGCCTCACCAGCGCTTAGAAAAGTAACAGCTAACACGTGATGAAGTCGTCTACGTGTTGTTTCAAAAACGAATTGGACAAATTTATACCTGCGTAATAATGCGGAGAAACTTTAATGGGAAATGAACGCTATACACACCGTACATGTATAAATCAGGAGATATTTATTTGCGGTTGTGTCGGTCGCGCGCCTGCGCTCCTGAACAGTACCCGGATGATGTAGTTTGTATGACGTAAAAAAGATGGCGGCGCAGTGGTGTTTATCTTATTGATTCACACGCACTGATCACAGAAATGAAAAAGAGTCATTTATATTCCACGCAGTTTATTTTCAGCACGGATTATATTTATATCGGACGATTCCTCTGATTTTTCCGATTTTTGTTGTGGTCGGAAGGACCACGTTTTGTGGACAGTTTAATATAAACATGGTAAAGTGTTGGAACTGATTACATTAAAATTTACATTACATCAGCATTCTCGTTAAACATTCAGACGAAGCTGTGATTTTTTTTTTTTGCTGATGTTTGCAACGTTATTTTATACGGATAAAGAGTAACGTATTTGTGAAGTAAATGAGTAGTTGTAAAACTAAATTCGGGTCATGACTTACCTTGACAGCATTTGTGAGCATCAGCTTTTAATCTGCGGTTTTTTGTTTATGTTTCTCATAAATAAACATAAGAACACGATCTATGTTTTGACTATTTGAAATGATCTTGATATCGAGTTTTTATGCTTTATTTATTGTTTTTCAGTCTGCCAAAGTGGACGCCGTGGAGACAAGTGAGCCAAGTACAAAAAGCAGAAGTAGTTCTCACAGCAGAGGTGAGTTTCTCTAGATTTTTTTTTTTCTCTAAATTTGGAATCACAGAATCACTAACCCTGCAGACATGCAGAGATGATTTCGCTTACTGCTATGATGTAAACATTAACAGGAAGAGAAAACCGGAAACGAGCAAGAAGCCGAAGCAGATCGTCCTCATCATCTTCCAGTTCTTCATCTTCCTCCTCATCTTCATCCTCTTCATCACGGTCTTCATCCAGCAGCTCATCATCACGTAGTAACTCCAGCTCCAGTAGCTCAGGTAGGTTAAATAAAAAAATCTTTATTAAATGATGTATTATTTACAAATGAAAAATTATATAGGTTTTATATAGAATTGTGTAGGTGTGGAACTTCACATACTTTATTAACAGGAAAGAGGAAGCTGAAATAAACAAATTAAATTATTTTGTAGTAGATCTAAATAATAGATTTCAATAAATGTTTGTGCTTTTACTCCTAGATTCTTGCAAAAAACGAAGAAAATCTTCCAAGAAAAGGAAAGATAAACATGGCAAAAAGGTACCTAGCTCTTTTTTCATTTCATTTGACAGTGTATTTGTGTACTAAATTTGTCTGGAGTTGTCATAATAAACAAGTATTAAGGGACAATTCACACAAAATAAAAACATCAGTTACTCATTCTCATTGTTAAAAACCTGTAAATTGTTTTTTTTTTTTGTTACACAAAAGCAAGAATTTTTAAAAATATTTTTTTACATAGATCATGACATGCAATGTCAGTTAGTGACCAAAATTCACTTTTGACTGAACTATTCCATTAAGTTTATTGATTGTTTATTGTCATTTTTAGAAGCTGTTTGATGTTCATTAATTAAATGTTGATTGTAAAATATTTTCACTGATGTTTTTTATTATTATTATTATTATTATTATCATTATTATAGAAAGGAAAAAAAGAGAAGATACGGAAGCGGAAGAAGGAAAAGGGACACAAAGGACAGGACGACAGCTCTGGACCTGTTCAAATTTCAAAGGTACTTTTTTCAACTTGACTCAAAACCTCATTACATTTTAGTAATGTTTTTGCTTTTGTTTATAATCATTTTGAAAAACAGTTTCTGTCCTTATTGCAAAGTTTAGTGATTTCTGTCATCCCCAGTATCTTAAGGAAAAGAAGAAAACTGGCAAGTACAGTATGATTTCAGGGAAAAAGATTAAAATGAAAGTGAAAAAATCAAAGAAGGACAAACAGGTGAGTTTTTCTTTGGGCAGATTACACATAAACAGAAAAAACAACAAATTAAACATTTGACTTTATAATAAATAGAGTATATAATTTTTTTATAATGGCTGGTGAAAACAGTGTTAGAATGTAAACCAGATGAACTATAGTCAGTTTAACAGTTTTGCACAGATCATTTAATAACTTGCCTTTTTTTAAAACAGATGGACAAAAACAGAGCGGAACTGTTGGAGTTCTTAAACTCCACTTTCTGATTCAGTCCAGACCTGGAACTGCACAACCAGACAACCTTTTTATTTTCCCATTATTCGCCTGCCTGCCACTCAGGGAAAGACCATCTTCAACTATTAATGTTGTTGCCTGATGTTATACATTGACAGTTCCTTACCATAAACTATGTTGATGGTTGTCCTCCTCTTTTTTTTTTTTAAATTCCAGACTGTGTCCTGAAGTACTTATTTTATGTCTGAGTACTTGTACCCTATGAGAACTGTAGCTTGGATGTAACATTGTTACATGTTACTGAAATTGTATAAAAAGAAGTATTCTTGTATTCTCATTTTTAAACGCAAACCTCAAGTACATAGTAACAGAATCAGTCCGGATTTGTAAGCAATTGTTCAGAAGGATGTAAAACATGAAGAGTTTGTGCTGATTCAGCAGGGAGATGAAGGCTGTATATCTCACAGACAATTCACAAAAAGTTGAAACAACATTGTAGTCGTGTTGTTCCAGTGGTGTTTCTTGTTATCCATGATAATCTGTATATTTACCATGTTGAGCCAAATGCAGAGGTATGACTAGCAGGTAGTTGAACGCTTATGATCTGCCTTTGTGAGTCACATGCATCTGACTGTGCTGATGACAATACTGTTCAATAAATTTCCATTTTGTGTCCTTTATTTTATAGCGTCTCAAAAAGGTTACCACTTACGTTATAAACATATGTTAAAAAAATTGGTTAGAGTGGCATGGTTTTATTTACAAAACAGATAGCAAAATAATTTATATAATAAATTTTATAATAAGAATAAATATAGCTGCAAGCAGCAATTACCAGGGTTCAAGCACTTTAAGGCTTTTAAGCACATATGAAAGACATTATTTAGCAAGCTTGTAACCACCTAAATCAGGGGTGGTGAATGTTGGTCCTGGAAAGCCGCAGCCCTGCATAGTTTTGCTTCAACCCTAATCAAATGCACCTGAACAAGCTAATCAAGGTCTGAAGGGTTACAAACAAGCAACAGACAGGTGAGTTTTAATTAGGGTTGGAGCTGAACTCTGCAAGCCTGCGGCTCTCCAGGACTGGAGTTCGCCACCCCTGACCTAAATCAATAATTTAAAAGGCATTCCTGGCAAATCCAGATAATTTACCTTGGAAATATTATGGTTTTTAATGGTTATGACTGTTATAGCGCCACCTGTGGTCTGATCTCCTATGCTTGTTTAGAATCACCTGTCGTTGGGTTTTCTTTTTAGGCTTTATAGGATTTTGGGTCAATTTGGACAGGCCCCTTTTCTAAATGACCCGTTATAGCCTCCTAAATGGTAAATTTAAACTTTTTGTGAGCTATTCAGGGCTGTGTAAAAAAGCACATGCTCTGGAATTTGCGATACTTCTACTAGGTTTTTTTTTTTTTTTTTTTTTTTCGGATTCCCACCAAACTCGGTCAGCATGACCTCATCCAAAATTAAAGTTTGTTTACATAATGTGTGTGTGTTGTTTATATTTATATGTATATACATATAAATACAAAAATTCATAAATATAACAAATATCAACACTAATCTAGTGCTGTTAAATCGATTATTCATGATTAATCGCATCCAAAATTAAAGTTTGTGTTTACATATTATGTGTTTGTACTGTGTTTATATTATATATAAATACAAATAAATATAACATTTAATAAATGTAACATAAATATCAACATCAATCTTGTGCATCAAGCAACATCAATCCAAAATAAGTTTGTGTTCACATTATATATGTGTGTGTACTGTGTTTATATGTATATATGAATATATACCAATCTAACTTTTATTTTGGATGCGATTAGTTTTGATTAATTGATTTGACAGCACTATACCAACTAATTCTTTGTGATTTAAGGTTGTTTCATTATTATTAAAGGGACAGTCCCCCCAAAAAAGGAACTTTCTGTCATCATTTACACACCATCATATCGTTCCATGACTTTTTATTCTTAATTCTTAATGTCTGAACCGTCCTCATCTATAAAATAAAAGTCTATGAGGTCTAGTAACAACGTGGACCCCACTGACTTTCATTTTATGGACTAAAGTGAATAAAGAAAATGAATAAATTATTTTTGGGTGAACTTCGGGTGCCTTTAAAGGACTCGTAAGACCTTGACCTTAAAGGCATAGTTCACCCAAAAATGTCATTAATTACTCACCCTCATGTCATTCCAAACCTGTAAGACTTGCTGGTTCGAGTCCCAGGTCCGACAGGGATTGAATGTGGGGGGAGTGAATAACCAGCGCTCTCTCTACCCTCAATACCATGACTGAGGTGGTATTGAGGGTCCCTTGAACAAGGTACCGAACCCCCAACTGCTCTCCGGGCGCCACAGCGATGTGTGTGTGTGCACATGTTTGTTCACTACTCACTACTGTGTGTGTGCACTTGGATGGGTTAAATGCAGAGCACAAATTCCGAGGATGGGTCACCATACTTGGTCACACATCACATCCTTTCCTTTCCTTCCTTTCCTAAGGAGTTCTGTCATGCGATACAAATGTCACACATATGTGCGAAAAACTGCACAACGTACAATCGTTTACACCCTTGAAAAATGCGATATCACCCCCAGTGGCCGATTTCTTTCAAATTTCCGTTTCGGCCAAAATTCCCATCGGCCTCCGTTAACCTTGTCTAACATGTGCTCAAACCTTGTCAGCCAATGGAGGCCATGTTTTTTGAGATACGCAAATGTCCTTATAGACACTTGTGGCACTTGTGTTTTTATTTTGAAAGGACAAATGATTGCGCAAGTATAGCCATTTTAATTTTTTTTTCCCCTCTAATGACGCCACCAAGTGGCTAAGCTCCTGAGTTTGGCGGAAATATCTCATTCTATTTAGGAGTTACTGGCATTGTAGTAAAAGTGGCCCTGCCCCTTTCAAACATTTTGGCATCCCTTTGCAACAGTGATTCATAAATTCAGCTCTTTTTTTGATAATTATTGATATTCACTCTGCAGAGAATCTTTCTGCACTGCTTTGGTTCCAACCGGACGAAAAACCTAGGAGTAGTTCGTAAAGGTAGGTTTTTCAATGTGAAATACCTGAAAAATTCACCTCACGATTGAATCTGAGGCATGCATTTTGTCTGCCATGAGCCAAGGATTCCAACAACATAAGACACTTGAGCCCACATCTAACGGTTTAGGAGTTATGAGCGATTTCATACTTTTGTTCACTGTATCGCCCCGGTCAGGCTGATTGAGGCAAGCCTTGGTCACATTGTAGGCGGTGTGAGTACTACCATCCCTCCAAGTTTCAAGCCTCTACGACTTATGGTTTAGTCTGCACAATCAGTTTGAAAACTTTGGATATGCCAACGTGTCATCAATAATTTTGGTCCATTTTGTGGGAAGAAAAAATGCTAATTTTAAATGTAAAAATAGAAAAAAACTTTTAGGAGGTAACTAAGTGACTTTAAAGGAGAACTCCACTTCCAGAACAACAATTCACAAATAATTTACTCATCCCCTTGTCTTTTTTGAGGAAAGCATACTATTAAGCATACGTACTATTGAATCGTGTCGAAAGGTCACACGGAACTTGTTCGGCAAAATGAACAAATCTTTTTCTGAGTCATTTTGTTCATTCATTCAGCAAAAAATAAAATGTTACGTGTTACTTCCCTAACACATCTACTGCTTACACAAACGTTAATCACACTACAAACAAGACAAAACTATAATGACAGAAAAGATTAATTCATTGTTTACCTGGGTCTTTAGTCTATGATTAGCTCACCTCACCTCTTATCTGACAAGTTTTCGAGTTTGAGTCGTTTGTTCATCTTATAGGGCTTTCACGTGATGAACGAACAACTCAAACCCGAAGACTCGAAACAGGTGAACGAATTCCAGTACATGCGCGACTGACATGCGCGACTGAACAAATCACTCCCTGAGATGACTCGTTCTTCCCGAGTCACATTAAAGATTCGTTCAGAGTGATAGAATTGTTCAAGAACGACCCATTACTAATTCGTAGCATCATGGACGCGCATCCCAGAGCCTGTGCTACACAAGCTTTTGTGCAAGTATACAAATTTTTATTTTTCGAAAAAAATGACAGATCGTTTTGCTAGATAAGACCCTTCTTCCTGGGCTGGGATTGTTTAGAGCCTTTTAAAGCTGCATTTAAACTACATTTCGGAAGTTCAAAATCAGGGCACCAATGAAGTCTATTATATGGAGAAAAATCCTGAAATGTTTTCCTCAAAGACCATAATTTCTTATCTGAAGACAGAAAGATGTCAACATCTTGGATGACAAGGGGTTGAGTAAATTATTTGTAAATTGTTGTTCTGGAAGTGGACTTCTCCTTTAACTAAAAGCTACAGAACTCCAGTTGCAGTTTTATGTGAAACATATAAGCAAGGAAAGATTTTATTCTTTAGAAAGAAAATGAAAGGTATAATGACTTTTACAATAATCAGAAATGGTAGATAATCAGATATCATAGAGGTAAGGCATTTGCTATAAAATGTAGGATACCATAATCACAAACTCTAGAAGCAAACGTGCATAAATTTTTATTTTTCAGCACAATGAAATTAAAACATTCATTTACATTCTACAGTTAAACTGATTGTAACTCAGTTGATAAAGTAATTAATTAAAATTAATTTAAATGTTTCGCAAACAACTCATCACTTACACACTTGCACATACGTTCACAAGACCGTCATACAACAAGCAAAAAATAAATAAAAATCTACCAATCACAAGCATCTGAACATTTCCACACCAAATTCAGCAGCCCCTGTTTTGAAAAATGGGGCAATGTTACAAAACTTGACCTGCACTGGAATATTTTATTTAAAAATTATATCAATTGTAAAACAGAAGGGCCATTAAAAACCCCATATTTTCTAAAGTTCACAGGATAAATTAGGCAACTGTACTATTTCAGAATAGCTTGATATACAAATTGTTTTAGGAATTTACTGAATATGCACATTCAGTCAAAAATGAAAAGTGTGGCTTTATGATCTATGGTTCTTGTGGCATATTTATTGAATTATGATGTTTTCCTTGTAAGACTTAGGTTTTATTTTCCAACATCCCCACAAACCTCTTACTTTCATACTTATGGAAATATAAATACATTGAAAGTGAAGGAGATGCTGGGAATATCAGACAGTCATTGACTGGACCAGATCCTGCTGAATCCCACTCACAGACACTCAAGCTTTCCCATTGATTCCCTTATGTCTGAAGTCTGGCATGCTCCACACACGCTGCGCTTTCTCTGTTGTCTGAGTAAGGCCCTTCTCTACATCCCCACACACAGTCTTAACATCAACTCCATCTTCCTCCGAGCCGTAACTATTTGGTTTCAGTCCCAAGGTGCTGCCGAAAGGGTTGATCCGCACGCGAGACTTGAAGCTCATCAATGACAGGCTAATGGAGCGTCTGTTGTTCCACTGGTGGGTCAGACGCTGCGCCTCCTGCTCCTCTTGAACACGCTCAAGTGTTTCCACGAGCACAGAGCGGAAGAGTCCGGAAACCTCCTGCACTTCAGGCTCATTCTCCATCAGCACCTGCCGAAACCTGTGAAAGAGAGGAGAGAGTTAGGAGAGTTTTGCATAACACTTTTGAGTGTTATATAAAAAGTTTAACTTATTACTTCTACCATGTATATACTTCAAAAAACTGAACTTCCCGTCCAACCAAAAAAGGCATATCTAACTATGCTGATTCTAAAAATGTAACCTGTTGAAAATAAATTGTATTTCTTATGAGCTGCTTTCTTGTGAGTGTAATAGGCCAAAAATGATGAAGAAACATGCCAAACAATGTTTTTGCCTCGAGAGTAAAACGTAATAAAAAATTGTGTTTACAAGAAATAATGTCATGTCACAAATTACAAAGTCGCAATTATGAGAAAAAAAAAGTCGTAACTGCCACATATAAAGTCACATTGTGAGATATAAAGCCACAGCTTGAAGATACTGTGAGAAATAAATTTGCAATTACAAACAAAGTCACAACTGCAAAATTTAAATCCACATTTGGAGACATAAAGTCACAACTGGAAGATATAAAGTTGTAACTGTTAGATATAAAGGCACAAGTCACAAGTGTGATGTATAAAGTCAAAAAAAGAAAGTCAAAATTTTGAGATACAAAGTCGGAATTAGAAGAAACAGTAACTCTTGCAAGATTTGCAGTTACATTAAAAGAAAAAATTGCAAATGTGAAGTATAAAGCCACAATTACAAACAAATTCACAACTGGGAGTATCTATAAAGTCATAATTGGAAGACTTACAGGCCGATTGTGACATAAAAAGTCGGAATTACAAAAAACAAGGTAACCCTTGTGAAATTTAAGGTCACACTGAGGGAAATGAAGTTGCAACTGCAAGATATTAAGTTGCAGTTACAAGAAATAAAGTCACCCTTGCACAATTTAAAGTCACAGTGAAATATATAAAATCGCATTTAAAAGTTATCAAGTCTCAACAGCAAGATATAAGGTACATTGTGAGATATGAAGTCAGAATTATGAGAAACAATCACACTTGAGAGATTTAAAGTCACAGGTAAAATCACAGGTGTGAGGAATAAAGTACACTGTAAAAACTATTTGTTGAGTCAACTTAAAATAATTTGTTACCTGGCTGCCTTAAAATTTTAATTCAGTTTAATTCAGAATTAAATTTTAATTTAATTCAAGTTTAGTCAACTTGAAATGTTAAGTTGTACTAAGTTGTACTAACTTAGATATTTGAATTGCCCAGCTTTTAAGTTTAACAAACCAATTTTTTTTGTTTAGTCAGCTCAAATATCTAAGTTGTCACTTAGTACAACTTAACATTTCAAGTTGACTAAACTTATTTGAATTGACTGAACCTAAAATTTAAATGCAACAAGGTAACAAATTATTTTAAGTTGACTTAACAAATTGTGTTTTTTGTTTTGTTTTGTTTAGTTTTTTTTTTACAGTGTAGTAATTACAAGAAACAAAGTCACGACTGTGAGATTTAAAGTCACATTGTGAGATATAAAATCGAGTTGCAAAAAAAGTTACCATTGCGAGATTTAAAGTCACACTGAGAAATATAAAGTTCCATCCCTGTTGAAAAATCCAGCATATGCTGGCTAGGTATGTTTTGAAACATGGCTGGTGGTTTGAGCTGGTTTAAGCTGGTCACGTGCTGGTTCTAAGCTGGTCCTGTGCAGGAGCTAGAACCAACTTAAACTAGCTCATGACCAGCTAAGGACCAGCTCAAACCAGCAGCCATGCTTCAAAACATACCTAACCAACATAAGCTGGATTTTTCAACAGGGAATTGCAAGGTATAAAGTTTCAGTTGCAAGAAACAAAGTCACAATTGCAAGATTTAACACCACACTGAAAGAGACAAAACTGCAATAGGAAGATACGAAGTCTCAACTGCAAGATATAAAGCACACTGTGAGATATAAAGATAGAATTACGTGAAACATTCACACCTGCAAGATTTGAAGTCACACTGAAAGATAAAGTCACAGGCATGAGGTATAAAGTCGCAACTGCACAAAACAAACACTGTAAAAAATTCAAATGCATATTTTCCAGTTTATGAAACATTTTGAGTCTCAAATACTAAAAAATGCTATTTTCTTGAAACGACAGGAAAACCATTGTCAGACCAACAAAATCGCCCCAAATGTTGTCCAACTAGTCAAACACAGTTGTCTGAACAAAGAATTTCATGTTGTTGAAATTTTAAGGCTTTGTTCCCAGCATCCAATGCAGCATGAATAAATTATGCTGTTACTGTTATAGGATTATTGTTTTGCTGTTTGCTGACTTAATTTAAACTTTTTATTAATGTCATTATTGTTAGTTATTTGTTACACTGTGATATAAAGAGCTCATTATTTAACATTTGTTGACTGCAACCATTCTTGAGGTTTGTGTGTCCAGTTTTGAGGCCTAGAGTATTTTCAACCATGTTTGCTGGACATCTTAGTGTTATAAGACATGTTATAAACAAAGACAACATTGTCTACATACAGTGCTGCTTGAAAGTTTGTTAACTCTTTTTTAAATATAACACAAAACATCATCAGATTTTCACACAAGTCCTGAAAGTTGACAAAGAGAAACCACTCAAACAAATGAGACAAAAAATACTTTGTCATTTATTTACTGAGAAACATGATACAGTGTTAAATATTTGTAAGTTGCAAAAGTATGTGAATCTTTGCTTTCAGTATCTGGTGTGACCACTTTTTGAAGCAATAACCCGAGGTAACGTATTTTGTAAGGGCTGATCAGTCCTGCAAAACAGCTTGTAGGAATTTTAGCCCATTCTTTAGTACAGAAACACTTGAACCCTGTGATATTGTTGTGTTTCCTCCTATGAACTGCTTGCTTCTGTTCCTTCCACATTTCAGTTGGATTAAGGTCCAGATTTTGACTCAGGCATTCCAAATCATTAACCTTGTTCTTCTTTAACCATTTTTTGGTATCATGACTTGTGAGCTTGTGGTCGTTGTGTTTCTACATGACCCACTTTCTTCTAAGATTCAGTTGTTGGACAGACATTTTCCTTTAGAATTTGCTGGTATAATTCAGAATTCATTGTTCCATCAATGATGGCAAGCCATTCTGGCCAAGATGCACCAAACCATGATACTACCACCACCATGTTTTACAGCTGTGTTTTTTTTTTTTTTTCCTTTTCTTTTTTCAAACATAACACTTCTCATTAAACCCAGAAAGTTTTATTTTGGTCTCATCTGTCTGTAAAAGTTGTGGAGTTGTGGCTTTCTCCTTGCAACTCTGCCATTCATACCATGGTTGTTCAGTGTTCTTCTGATGATGTACACATAAACATTAATATTAACCAATGTGAAAAAGGCTTTTATGTGCTTAAAAGTTACCCTGAGGTCCTTTGTAACTTTGCGAACTATTACAATTCTTGCTTTGGAGTGGTCGACCACTCCTAGGAAGGGTAATAGTGATCTTGAATTCCCTCCATTTGTAAACAATCTGTCTGATTGTGGATTTGTGGATTCCAAACTCTTTAGAGATGGTTTTGTAACCTTTTCTAGTTGGAGCAACAACAACTCTTTTTCTGAGGATCTCAGAGATCTCCTTTGTTCATGCCATGATTCACTTCCACAAACATGATCAGACTTTAATAGGTTCCTGTTCTTTAATTAAAACAGGGCATACACTGGGACCTGATAGTCATCCTACTGGTAGATAACACTTCTGAACAAATGGACTCTAATTTCACCTTCAAATTAGCTGCTAATCCTAGAGATTTACACAACTTTGCAACTCACAAATATTTAACACCAGACCAGTTTTCTTGATAAATAAATGACAAACCATATATTTTCATCTCATTTGTTTACTTGGGTTCTCTTTGTCAACCTTCAGAACTTTTGGTCATATGTATGGAGAAATATAGACAATTCTAAAGGGTTCACAAACATTAAGGCAGCACTGTATTAGACTAAGTTATCCAAGACATTTTTAAATTAGCAAAATAAGGCAATCAGCAATGCATGAACAAACAAATTATGTTGGCTAAACAAAGTATCTTTACTGAGAAAAACTAAAAACCTATTGTTGAGAGAACTCAAAAGTCTTACTGCATCAAGCTGCCTTATTTTTATTTATTTATTTATTTTAATTTCTCAACTATTTATTTTTTTACAGTGAAGTCATAACTGTAAGATTTAAAGTCACACAGAGAGATACAAAGTTGGAATTTCGAAGAAACAAACTTACCCTCAGGAGATCTGAAGTCACACTGAGAGAAATAACGTAGCAAGATATAAAGTCGCAGTTACAAGAAATAAAGTCACAACTGCAAGATCTAAAGTGACACTGGGAAATATAGGAAATATAAGTCACAATTGGAATTGGAAGGCACATTGTGAGATATAAAGTCAGAATTTTGAGAAAAGGTCACATTTGCAACATTCAAAATAACATTAAAAGAGAAAGTCACAAGTGTGAGGTATAAAGTCACAATTACAAGAAATAAAGTCACAGCTGCGAGATTCAAAGTCACATTGGTGCAATTTACAGATATAAAGGCACAGACATAAAATAGGAATTACAAGAAACAACGTCACGCTTGTGAGATTTAAGATAAAGTTGCAATTACTTTGCTTACTTTTTTACTCTGATGCAGAAAAGTGCTTCCATGATCCCAATATTAGAAGTCTATAAGTATTGTCACTCACTTCACATGCAAAAAGGTTAGCCAGTTATAACTGGGGTCATTTACATATGATTAGTACAGTGACAAAAACAGGTTATATATAGTGGAAAATTGAATAATGTGTAAATGGACCTCACGGAAAAACCATTTTAAAACTAGGAAATACTTTTGGTTGTGTGTCTGGTTTAATCTCTCATTAAAAACAGATTTTCACAGCACAGAAACATCAGCCTCTCAATCCCGGGTGAATTGTTGCCTGTTGTCCCGATGAGAGCAGGACATAAGCACTTGACTCATCAGAGTAAAAGCAGCCTCTAAGGACCTGTGAGCTCTTGCTCCACAGAATAAGATGTTCTTAGAGAGTCTTAAAATAGGTTTTCAAGCTAGGTTCTTATCTTTCCAATTAAATCAACAAATTAGTGTTTTCTTAATCTTCCTTCGCCTTCTTTGTTTAATAATCAATACAATTCTCTCAATACTCTCACTTTTTCACCTGGTCCCTATGGGAAGAACTAGATCATCCTACTTCTCTTCTTTAAAAAAAAGATTCTCTACGACAAGTTTGTAAGATTTTTACTCATAAATTGTTACTTTTAACTCAGTCATGTTGTTCCAAACCTTTATTTTTCTCTGTGTTCAATTCAGTGACCACAGGTAGACAAGCTTCAAAAAGTGTAAAAAAACAAACAAACAAACAAACAAACAAAAAAAAAAAACATAAAACTAGATAATATTATTTGTGCAGTATTTTCAGAGTCACCTAAAGCCATACAATAAGTTAATAATCAAGCCATATCTGAGGAAGCAGTGTTATTTTGGTATCACTAAAAAACTGTTATAGTTTTATATTTTGAGTCAGGTTTTATTTTAATATTTTTCATTTTAATTTTAGCTATGTATTCTAGTAATGTTGGTGTGTTTTTGTCATTTTTAAGATCAGTTTTTTTGTGCCTACTGTATATATAGTTTTTATTATGTTTTATTTAGTTTGAGTTATTTTAGTATATTTTAACAATTTAATTAAAAGTAACAATAAGTATTTTATTTTATTTTATTATTTTATTTTTGGGGTTTTGAACTGTTCCTCAAGCAATTGTACTAGATTTCATTGGAATATAACACAAGATAAATAGTTTGTTTTGTTTTTTTCCCTTTTTAATGCTTTACAGCCCACAGTTGCTATTAACTGTTATAAATGGGCAAAAATCTGAGTATAAACAATAGTAAATAGTTTGTAAAGACATGAATATAAGTCAATAATGAGTAAGTAATGATTTTCAAACAATTAAAAAAAAGAAGAAAATTATGTAATTATTTACTCATTTTTATGTCATTACATGTATGATATGATAACATGTACGTATTCTTTTTATTTATTTTATTTTTTATTTTTTTGAAGAGGAAGAAGAAGAAGAAGAAAACAAATCTATTTTAAAGAGTATTTGGTAACCAAACCAGTATTGCATGAAGAGAAAAAAAAACTATACCCTTAAAACTAAACTATTTCTCAAATTATCTTTATGTTCCACAGAAGAAAGAAAATCATATGTGACCCTGGACCACAAAACCAGTCTTAAGTCGCTGGGGTACATTTGTAGCAGTAGCCAAAAATACATTGTATGGGTCAAAATTATTGATTTTTCTTTTATGGCAAAAATCATTAGGAAATTAAGTAAAGATCATGTTCCATGAAGATATTTTGTAAAATTCCTACTGTAAATGTATACAAACTTAATTTTTGATTAGTCATATACATTGTTAAGAACATTATTTGAAGAAGTTTAAAGGCAGTTTTCTCAATATTTTGTTTGGGTTTTTTTTGCACCCTTAGATTTCTGATTTTTAAATAGTTGTATCCCGGCCAAATATTGTCCTATCCCAAAAAACCATACATCAACGGAAAGCTTATTCAGCTTTCATATGATGTATAAATCATATGGGGGGGGGGGGGAGTAAACAACAACAACAACAACAAAATGTTGTTAGGCTGTTGCTACCCGAACAAAAATGAACAGCGTCAGTTGGGGCTCATCTGAATCTGTCAGGTGCGCGTCCCGTGAGGCCTATGTGCGATTTACAATTATCACTTCAGCAGGTTAGAGCTGCTTAGCACACCTAGAGAGAAAATCATGGCTGTCTTTGTGTGTTTCTTAGTAGTGACATCACAAAGACGGCTTAGTAAACTAATTACCTAGATCGCCCTCCCCTGAACCTGTGATGACGAATGTCCTCATGCTGAAAACAAAACGTGCAGTGTTGAGTACCTAACATGCTCCATTAACCCATCTGTCTTACCTTTGTATTACAGATCCGCAGTATGATGGTGGTACTTTGCTACACAGGTCCTCAAGGCCGAGTCTCTCTCCTTGGCTGATGTCATAAGAGCTGCGTGGGGTGCTCATGAGCCAGCTGTAGTCCACGCCGCTCTTCAGGCGCCGATATTCATTGTCTCGCTCCCGCTGCTGCCTCTCGGCTTCCTTCATCTGCCAGCTCAGCTCCAGCATCAGGGTGTCCGTAACCACTTCAGACGGCTCACGTCGTGGGCTCCGATAGTACGGCTCGTTCCAGCTGAACCACGACATGCTCGCCGTTGTCACAGGCACCTCTGCTGCTCACCTTTGGTTTTACCTATAGAGGTAGAGTAAAAGCAGTCATGGTTAACCTTTATGAAAAAGAATACTTTCAGTCTACTTTTCAAATACTTCTCAGAAATGTGCTTTTTGTACTTCTCAGAGATATGCTTAAAAATTACATTTAAGTATATTGACTTATACTTAGAAAAATCTAAATATATTTAATCTGTACTAAGCTTAGAGAATCCATGTTTTCATTGTTATATGGTAGGGGGCGTTATTACACATCTTCTGTACAGAATTTTCAGAACACAAGTGAAGAAGAAACCGAAACAATAGATGCTTCCACATGTAATCTAACATAAAACAGCATCAAAACAGTGTAATGTTATGGAATAAATGTCGACCCATGCAGAGGTAATGATGACTGTCAAAGTTTGTTGATCAACTCCATCTATGTTTTGATTATCATTCTGAATGTAGTCCAGTCTTTTGTCAGTGCTTTGTTCAAAATATTGTTTCTTTCTTTCTTTCTTTTTTTATTAAAAAGAATGCATGAAGCTAGAATAAAATGTTTTTGTTTACAAGCTGATACTCTGTTCTTTCTTTTGATGTTTTGTATGTTCAAATATTCATATAACAAAATATACAAATTAATACCTAATAGGGACATAGTAGTGTACGTACAGTATGATGTAAAGATCACTTAAAGAAAACTTACGAGTATACTTGCAGTATAAAACTACTAAGCTAGATGTTTACTGAGACTATACTTCAAAGTGTACTAAAAATGCTGCAAGTATTTAATTAGTAAACTATTAGTATACCTATAAGTTCACTTTTAGTATAGTTGCAGTACAAGCTAAAAACTTAGATGTAAACTAGTTGTGTACTCAAAGTTTACTACTGTTATACTTTAAGTACACTTAAAAGTATACTTTTATATACTAGAAAGTGGGCCAAATTAGTCCTACGGAGTATTGAAATAGTACACTTATAAGTATACTACTAGTACACTGATATTTGTATACTTACTACATAAAGTATACTTAAAATATACTTGAACTTTACTTAAGTATACTTAATTAAATAAACTTGAACTATAGTACTTTTTGGTAAGGGTACACAAAACAAAGAAAAACCTTTTAGTGTACAGTAGGTGATGGGTTTAGGCATTTGTTTTTGTGATGAAAAATGTACTGCAATTTACCAGAGTTAAAGAGATGGTCCACCTACAAATGAAAATTCATCTGTCAACAGTTTTGGGTCCTATTGACTTCCATAGTATTTTAGCACTATGGATCCAGCGGAACCTGAAAATGTTTTGGTTACCAACACGCAATTGCAGGCCATAGAAGAACCATTTTTGATTCCCCAAAGAACCATAATGTTGTTGGGGCTGAATGTTACCAAGCCTAAAGCTTCAGAGCACAGATGCTCCTTAACACCTGACAGACAAAACAAGTGCTGAGCTCTCGGCTCATTTCCAACACAGAATCTGTTCTAATGTGAATTTGTGAAGGGCGCTGACTCAGATTTTACCAGACATCAGGTGCTGACCAACTCCAGTACATAACTGTCTGTTGTCAAACATCAACATTTGTTGATATTACCATCTATTTTTAGTCTAATGTAAGTGACCCTGGACAAAACCATCATAAGTAGCACGGGTATATTTGTAGCAATAGCCAACAATACATTGTATGGGGTCAAAATTTTTGATTTTTCTTTTAGAAAATCATTAGGATATTAAGTAAAGACCATGTTCCATGAAGATATTTTGTAGACGTCCTACCATAAATATATCAAAACTTTATTTTTAATTTGTAATATGCATTGCTAAGAACTTAATTTGGACAACATTAAAGACAGTAATATTTCGTAATATTTAGATTTTTTTTTTTGCACGTTCATATTCCAGATTTTCAACAAGGAATTGCAAGATATAAAGTCTCAATTGCAAGAAGCAAAGTCACAATTGCAAGATTTAACACCACATTGAAAGAGACAAAATCACAATAGGAAGATATGAAGTCTCAACTGCAAGATATAAGGCACACTGTGAAAAATAAAAGTCAGAATAACGCGAAACAAATTTCACTGACAGAGTGAATAAAGTTGGGATTTGTGGTCCAGGGTCACATATGCAAAATTGTTAACATGATGAACTAAAATTGAACTAGTGTCTCTTAAATTTCAATACTGTTCTGCCCTTGTCAGCCTATAATAGAATCCTCACGTCATTTCAAACCCATATGATTTTTGAGAACTGTCTTAGTGGTTTGTTTGTCTATACAACGAAAGTCAATGGTAACCAAAGCTGTTTGAGTCCTAAAAAACAGGTCATTCATAAACCTGCCTCAAGCAGAAGACCAGATCAGAATGAAAGTGCAAAACAATTAAATTTAAGAGAACGTCAAAGCTTTTAGGTAAATTAATTTGGATACAATAGCCATACTTGTACCAATAATTTGACCAAAGCAGTAATTCATGCTGTGATCCATCAAAAACAGACTATTGTTTTAAACAGACTACTAGCTTTTAAAACTAAATGTAATATGCTCATTAACAGAAGCTGAGAATGCTGCACTGGTCTCTTCACATAACCACTGGTGCTTTTGAATAATTGGAGGTATCAAATTGAAAAGATGAAATACTCCAAAGCACTCGTATAAAATAAAAAGCCTTTAACTGAACAAGCTAAGTCATTAAAACTGTTTTTAAAAGTGTTGATCTACACATTTAACAATTTTAATGATTAGCCCGGCCTTTTCAGTTTAATACGCTCAGTGAACGTCCACCTGTTACCACTAGAATCACTGTAAATCACTGCTCATGATTCTCACAATACAAAGTTTGACATCTCAAAACGTGCTGAATTCATTACTCTTGTGTTTTTCTCAATACTGTCTTCCTCTGCATCCATCCACCCACTCCTCCCCCATTCTCATTTGCTATCTCCTCTTTATTCATTTCTCATTCGTTCAGTCTCCTTACCTTTAGAAGTGATTCGGTCGTCTTGTAGGGCTTGTAGATGTGTAATGGCCCAGGTCACATTTCCTCTCTGAGATTGCTCTGAAGTGCCTTTCTGTTTGCGGTTGCTATAGCGATGCTCCCCAAGCCTATTCTGCCACATGCATCATCAGCTGAAAGGCAGACGGGATGGGAGGGCAGAAGAGAGGGGGAGGACGGGTCATGCGCTGCATAAACAGATTACGAGCATGTGTGGGCTATGAGGTCATGTGACTAAGACGAGTTATCTGGTACAAGGCTAACGCTGAGGCCTTATTTCCCCCAATTAAGCTTGAAAACATCATGATCGTGTTATCCAGAATGATTTCAGAATGTCATAAGCTTCAGTGCAAGCGAGGAAATCTGACCTTTTGTTCAAACAGCAAATTTATTTATTAAACTTACCCACATTCAAGCGTTTATAAAAAAAATGCATGAAGCTAGAATAAAATGTTTTTGTTTACAAGCAGATACCCTGTTCTTTTGATGCTTTGTATGTTCAGATATTCATATAACAAAATATACAATTTATTACCTAATAAGGACATAGTAGTATACTTATGTATGTATGATGTAAATTTCACTTAAAGAAAACTTGTGAGTATATTTGCAGTATAAAACTACTAAAGTAGTAGTTTACTAAGACTATACTTCAAAGTGTACTAAAAATGCTACAAGTATTTAATTAGTGAACTATGAGTATACCTATAAGTTCACTTTTAGTACAGTTGCAGTACAAATTAAAACAGATATAAACTAGCGCTGTACTTAAAACAACAGTTTACTACGGTTATACTTCAAGTATACTTAAATGTATACTTTTATATACTAGAAAGGGGGCCAAATTAGTCCCAAGGAGTATTGAAATAGTACACTTAAACATATACTACTAGTACACACTACATTAAGTATACTTGATAAAATACTTGAACTTTACTTAATGAAATAAACTTGAAGTATACTTTTTTTTGGTAAGGGTATATATTTATCTGAAATTATATGTTGACATTTCTAATGTTTTCTCAACCAGGTAACGGATATTGGCACAGACGTGTTTTGAGTGACCTAGCAGCTCGGCAGAGAGCTGGAGGACAGCAGATGGAAAGGGTTTAATCCAAGCAGATGTCTCAGCTTAGCAGTAAAACCATGACATGCATGAGGCCAGTTGCTTAGTTTGGTCACTTAATGAGTCAAATACACTCAGACAGCATGCCGATGGTATATTACATTTGCAAATAGCTCATCAGAGTGTTAAAGACATAACACTGGTCCTTGACCAGTGTTTCTGAAATCCAGGCTAACTTTTCTGGGGATTTCAGTGACCTTTTCTGCATGTTACATTGTTATGCCAGAAGGTGATTTAAGTCATTGAATAATTTGCTCATGATTAATTCCAAATACTTCAGCACAATATTATTTATCCAGTATATTTTTCCTGTAAGAGTGGGTGTGGCCATTTGTATCTTTTATGGGTCTGGCTTCCAGTCTCCATCTGCGTCCAGCTATTTTTAGCTGTACAAAACAGCTGGTTTTCCTGCATGATATTGCAAATTGGTGTGTCTTACCATATTATTTTAATGTATTATCTTAATTATGAACACTCTGGTTTGTGGTGCATACTGTTTACGGCACATTGTTATTCTTCTCGTTATTTGCCTATCCACCTTATTCCTCAACGTAGAAGTAAGCCTATGGGCAAGACTTCTGGTTCATTAGCTACCACCCAGATATTACACGGACATCGGTAAGATGTCTGTTCAAGATCACCTGATCTACAAAGCATCTGCTGTGTACAAATATCTGACAGATGTCTGTAAGATGTCAGTTTTAGATACATTCTAAATCATAAACATCTTAAAGACATCTAATAGACGTCTATTTGACATCTGATAGGAAACGTCCTATAGACGTATTGCAGATGAGCAAACACTCTTGCAGATGTAAATGCAGACATCAAATAGATGTCTCCGTGATTACATGTGCTATCAGGGGAAGGCGGGAGAGGGTAGTGAATGACGTCCCGGGTCGCTAAAGACCCAAGGTATGCATGTAAGGATCAACCATGGTTTTGGTATTCTAACTAGGGTTGGGTATCGAGAACCAGTTTCATTTTAGAACCAATTCAAGATTTATTCGATAAGACATGTGCATTTCGGTTCCACTTAATGATTCCTGTGTTCGCATTTTAATCTGATTTTAAAGTTTAAATGCAGCGCACACATCTAAAGCACAAACACAGTGAACGGCGGTCCACTGCAAAAAAGACTGTTCTGCGCCATATCTGAATTCTTATCCGTTTTTTTGTAAACAAATGAGAAGAAAATGAATGTGTAGAAGTATTTTTAGATCCACGTGTGTATTTAAGAGACAGCAGCCTAATAAACATGTTGCCTGTCATTAATGTTAATCCAGGAACAAAAAATCATTCACTGATCCTGACTAAATATCTTTCGTAACTTGAATGAGGATTAATCTATATTTTATTTATGAAAAGAAAACTATGCAGTTTGTTTAAACTTTTGAATTAAATGTTTGAATATACAGTTTGTTCGGTTGTATTTATTTATGCTATTGCAAATTTATTTGTGTGTTCCTATTTTATTACTGACTGTTTACGTGTCTTTAACAGTTTAATGTTTTATATTTATATTAGTTTAGTTGTTTTTGCTGTGGTATTTTTTGTTAAAACCATAGTTCCAACCAAAATTCCTATTAGGCCTAAGTGATCTGTAGGGTGCTCATGTTATTCAGCTGCAACAGAAAGCTTTGTAAAAATACAGAATAAAAAAGTGTGACTTTTTTATGTTATTGGAAACTAGGAATCCTTGAGAATCAGAATTGATGAGCAGAATCGGAATCAGTATAGATAAAATTCAAACGATACCTAACCCTAATTCTATCCATAGTTTAACGATGGTATTTGTAGTAAAACTGTGGTTTTACAAATGGTAATCAATACGCCAAAAAAAAAAAAAAAAAAAAAAAAAAAAAAAAAACATAGGTTACTACACTTTTACTATAATAATACCATGGTTAATTTTCGCAAGGGTAAATTTAATATTTCTAGCTTCTTAATTATAAAACACACTTAATTATATAACATCTAAATATAAACACACTGGTTTGCAGTGCAAACAGTTTTACCGTTTACTGCAATTCATTACTCTTCTCATTGTTCCGCACTGAAAAATACGGTGGATATGGAAATAACGAGAAGAATAACAACGTGCAGTAGACTTAAAACTGTTTGCACTACAAACCAGTGTGTTCATAATTAAGATATTACATGATATCTTAAAATAATATGGTAAGATACACCAATTTGCAATATCACATAGCAAAACATTTTTTTTATACAGCTACAGATAGCTGGAAGTGGATGAGACAGGAAGCCAGACCCATAACATTTACAAATGACTACGCCCACTCTTACGCCCCATTCACACGGGGCGTGAGTGTTAACGCTTCACGGAGGGCGTGTCTGAAGCTTTGCACTGGCTGGCCAGTGTCTGCACCGAACGGGTTTGGGTAGCGTCTGCACTAGCATATTATATCGCATAAGGCAATCTTATTGGCTGACGCCTGCGTTGGTGCTTGAAAAGTTGAAAAATTCTGTCGCGAGCAACGCCTGTAACGCCCCATTCACACGGGGTGTCTGCGTTAACGCTTCCCATTTACTTTGAATGGAGTGACGTCAAGCGATGCCGAACTGAATTATGGGTCCGCTGCGGCGTTGCTCGCAACATAAGTTAAAAAATTTTCAACTTTTCAAGCGCCAACGCAGGTGTTAGCCAATCAGATCACCTTATGCAAATATACTAGTACAGACACTAACCAATCCCATTCGGTGCAGATCCTGGATAATCAGCGCGAAGCTTCAGACACGCCCTCCGTGAAACGTTATTGCTGGGGCTAATTCAGTTCGGTAACACTTGACGTCACTCATTCAAGTAAATAGAATCGATCACCGGTGATCACCGCAAGATGCATGCCGGCTACAAATGTGTCCAAGTTACGTCCGCCTTGCTCTGATGTCATGCTGACGTGTGCCAAAAAACTCTCGCGACAGCAAGGCGGCTGTGTCGGATTGCGCAGTCGGGCGCAGTAGCTCTCCACCGACTGCGCTGACCAAAAGCACGCTGGGAAACGCCTGGATGACGACACAGCTTAAAGCTCATTGGTTCAGACAACCATGATGTTGCGCTCTCTTCTAAAATTTATTATTTTTTAATGTAATATCATGTGGTTACGTGTTTAAATTATGCATGAATGTTCCCATATGCCAGTGCGATCTCTGAGAGATATGACTGTTGTCATATTTGTATAAAAATCTAAAATACACGTTTATATTAAAGTAAAAATGGATGATAAATACGCCTTTCGTATGGAATTAAATAGAAAGCACTTTGAGTGTCTTGTTCATCATATTTATTTTCATCTAAAAACAGCAGAGCTGAAATTATATCATGCTTATCAGCAACACAAGCACGTGAGTGTGATAACGCGATATCCGCCTTTGATCTCGTAGGTATCTGTTCTACTTCGAGAGGTCAGAACTGTCCGTCTTAACTGCACTTATTTCACTCCTCCCCTCACTGCAGCCGCCGACTCTCGCCTACATTTCAGGCGAGGCCAGGCGCATCTCAAACGAGCCTAATGAGAAGCGTTAACGCTGACGTCCCGTGTGAATGGGGCGTTACGGTAAAACTAAGGTGGATTGTGCTGCGCCATTTTTTTTTTTTTGGCGGAGCAAATATTAGGTCTACAATGTAAGTTTGTCAATATGAACTGCTTATTTATTACGCCATTGTTTATGTTTTTTTTTTCGCTTCCCTGGTGAAAAAAACAGCATATGCTGGTAGGTATGTTTTGATGCTGGTTTAAGCTGCAGTAAACCAGCTAAGGACCAGCTTAAACCAGCATCAAAACATACCTACCAGCATATGCTGTTTTTTCACCAGGGTTGTGACTAGAGCTGAATTGTCCATAATCCTCAATAACCCATCCTCGGAATTTGTGCTCTGCATTTAACCCATCCAAGTGAGTATTCTTACTTATTCATTTCAGAAGTGCTGTAAATGCCCTGTTTCCTTCCTCGCGTTCTGGGCTCCTCAGATATAAAATCACCAAAGACATTTTCATACAATTCTAATCGCTCCTCCCTTCTGAGTGACTGAAAGTTTATCTCTCAACACAGCTGCAGTGATTAGCTTTAAATACCACAGATAGGTGTGTATTCATAAAAGCTTCCCCATCACTATTCACTAACTCCTAAAGTGCGTATGCTGCGTTTTATGGATTGGATTAAGGTTTGAGTGTTTAACCGTAGGGTTACCTGTCACAGCAAAGCCTCGCAAATTCACAAGCCTAAGTAAAACGTGCTTTCTGCCTTCTCACCACTAGAGGGAGACTTTTGACCACTGCTACTGCGAGTGTTTCCAGAACTGCATATATTTTCGTTTTGTTAAAAGTGATAATGTAAATCAATGTTGTGGAGTGATACACGTTGTCACAGCGACTTCTAGGAACAATCTTTGCAGTTTTCACTTCAAACTGTTTGTTGTCTTATATATTTTATATACCAAATATTTCACTGTAAATGTAGTTACTATTGTGCAAAAAGTATTAAGACTAGTATTTTTAAATAATATGAAAAATTTGAATGAACGTTTTTACTTAAAAATAGGTAACACTTTAGTTTGGGGACTAATTCTCATTATTAACTTAACTGTAATTATTAAATATGACTTTTGCCTTAGTGCTCCATATGAACAGTTAGTAGTCATTAAGTTTAGGCATACCTGTCAAGTTTTGGATTTGAAAATAAGGGAAATTTTTCGGCGCCCGCCGCGAGCAGTCCCACCACCCCAACCAAGCTCCAGTATCCCTTACATTTTAAAACAGGTGACAAGAAAGCTAAAATCACCACTTGTCAACCACTTATAAACTACAATCGGCTTTATGCACAGCTGCACTACTTCGTTTTTTTTTTTTTTTTTTTTAATAACGCAGGTTAAAATACGGGAGATTTACGGGAAAATACTAATACGGGAGCACGGCGGGAAAGAAGGGTAAATTACGGGACTTTCCCGGCCAAAACGGGATACTTGACAGGTATGAGTTTAGGTATTCCCTTATGAAAATTGACCATGGTTTTATTATAGCAAAAGTGTAGTAATCATGTTCTTCTGGTGCATTGATTACCATTTGTATAACCTTACCTAATAGTAACCATGTTTTTTTATTTTTTTTTTTGTAGTAAAACCATGGTTACTATAGGTAAACCATGGTAACCACAAATTATCCATGGTCTTGCTACACTAACCATAGTTTAACCATAGTATTTGTAGTAAAACTATGGTTATACAAATGGTAATCAATGCGCCAAAAAACGTGGTTACTACACTTTTGCTATAATAAAACCATGGTTGATTTTTCATAAGGGTGGAGGATGATTAATGGATCTAAAATATGGTCATGCGGAATAAGGCATTAATGTGCTTTATAAGTACTAATAAACAGTCATTATGCTAGTAGTAAGCATGCTAATAAGGAACTAGTTAATAGTGAGAACTGGTAGGCCTGTGTTAAAGTGTTCATCAGTGAAAAATGTTCATTAGTATGATTATATTTATTGCCCTTAAATCCATTTTTTAATAACGATAGCCCACTAATAACTATCTAAAATTACAGTCCTCTTAATGATAATAATCAAGAAACCTTAGTTTACCTTTTATTAAGGTTACTTAAGAGACAGCATGAATTCGACATACGAAAACACTGATTCATTGTTTCTTTGATATCATTAATGATTTCCTCATTGCAAACTGCCTGTCAAACGGAATCACAAGTCAGTGCTGAACATTTTCACATGAATGCGCGTGCATCAACAAATCTTTCTATGGAGGAGTGCATTAGGGAAATTTCTTTAGAAAAGGGACATGGAATACGGAACACAGACAGGAAGAGTCTAGTCACATGTTCGGTGTGACTGTGATTCAGACTTGTGAGGTGCCTGTATCAACTAACAACAAAGATATTTTGACACAAAAAGGTATTGTGCTGCATTGCCTTATACTAATGTCAGGATCTGAAAGTCATTGACGAAAATAACTTAGTCAACCCAATGTCCTCTTGTTAATCAGTTCTGACATATACAAGTTATAATGAGCCCCCTTTCTGCCCTTTCTGCTGTGAGGTTTAGAAGAAATAATTAGAGAAAGCAAGTAAAATGGAGCAAGTTTCATCGCTATACTGAAATAGCATATTCATATTCTTGTAAACATTTCCAATATGCAAATCACTATTCACATTAATAGCATTTTTAATAGGATTTGTTTATTATATATAACTAAAAATGTAATATAAATAAAATAGGACAATATTTTCAAATAAACATGTCAAAAATAAAAGAAATAAAATAGTAAAAGGAAAAAGGAAGTGTCAGTACAGATCATGTGGGTGGTTTGTGCCAGTCATGGGGGTTTCCAGAATTTGCTTACATTAGCTTTTTTAATGGCCTTTGTTCAAGGAACAATTTCATCTACCAACTAAACTATTTATGATCCTGGATTGAACATTTGAGCTCTACCACACTGCTTATCGATAATGAGGAGTGATTAGGAACCGTCACATTGATAAATATGTGTAATTGATAATGTAAAGCTATAATAAGCCTCATGGGTTTGGGGTTTTCAAAGAATATTTTTCCCAAAAGTGATTTAATCAGCCACATGTCCTGATCTTTTTCAGAATTTTTTTACAAAGCCCAACAGGATCTCACAAACTCTAAAAAGGCCATAAAGGCACCATAAAAGTAGTTCATGTGATTTGTGCCCTACATTTCAGGTCTTCTAAAGACATGTCAGGATTTACATAATTATTCCACAGAAGCTTCTTTCTGAGTGTGGTCAGATTCAATTCTATGTCATTTCGCCATTGATTTTGTAATAATAGTCAATGATGTAACAACATAAATCTTAGTATGTTCCTACACAGAGCTATCATAATGTTCAAACTGGCTACTTTTATGATACTTTTATGGCACTTTGTGCCATTTTTTGCCAAATTTAACAGCCCCAGGTTTCCATAAGAGTTTTTATTTTTGAGAGAACTCAGATAATCAGTGGAACCTGCATCATCTGATGAAAACAAATCCATTAGATTCCACCCTTCCTTTTTTTAAAAATAAAAATCAGGATTTCGCAATTCTGACTCACGAGTCTGACTCATGCAGAAGAACGAACACGTTTTCTTCAGTGTTGCATAATCCCAGAAAAGTGATTCGCTGGAAAAAAAAAAAATCCTTTCACTTTATGCCTAAAGGTTTATCAGTGAATGTGGGTTGATGGCTGTTTTTATGGTCACTGCAACACCATGCTGATGCTGGCACTCTCATATCTGTTTTCCACTGGGATCTGGCCTTATTCTAGGGTTCTGATGTTTCAAAGTCAGCAAGTTCAGGGGTGATTGTTTTTATTTCCTTGTTTTGGTCACATGCAGAAGTCCTGATGTGCATTGTCTTATCTCAGCAAGTGTGGCAATAGAGTAGTGTTTCCCAACGCTGTTCCTGGAAGCACACCAGCAGATCACATTTTGGACGCCTCCCTTATTTAACCCATACATTTTAGGATGTGGAAGTGTAATTTTTCCACCCCTGAAACCTGTTAGGCATCTGATTTAGAGATTTCATTGGTCACACAATGCTGAAACAAATATTAACCCTAAACCCTAACTTACTCCTTAACCTTACCCTTACAACATCGTAACATATCCGGACAGGTATTCTGATGTTCCATGTTTTTTTTGTTTTTTTTTTAACTAAATCCAGAAACATTGAACTTTTTTTGACAGGTAACTGTGTGTTAGAAACTAATCAGAAGAAACAAAGTTAGTGGACTTGTCACGTCACATTAAAATACCAAGCGTTATAAAATTTTCCTGATGGTTAAATATAGAGCGTGACTGAGAATGTACAGCTTATTCGGTCAGACAGATATGGATTACAAGTATTTGTAGTGCAACCTTATTGTATCAAAGGATTTTGAGTGGACAGACTCTTAACTGGAAGTGCATCCCCATAATTTAAACCACAATTGACTTGTTCAGAAAAAAAGATGGACAGACAACTCTTTTAGGCATCTGCCCCAATGGCAAGCAGCAATGTTTTACAGAAAGCAGCTGTCACTCATTCTTGCCTTGATGTGTTTTGATGCAAACCCCCTCAGACATTCACAGCTGTTCCCATGCCACAAACCCCTTCCGTGCCAGACTAATTCCTGCTAATTCTGTTCTCCAAGGAGAGATGGACCTTTTGGAGGAATTGGCCACTTTGGGATCTAAAACACGTGGCTTTAGCTGCCTTCATGTGCTGTCAGAATTATCATACAGTAAATACATGGACATAAATGGCATCTCAAGTCATATTTATAGCTGGGAAACTCAGATACCTGACTTTCAAAACTGGGCAGACCAATATCACAGTAAAACAGTGACTGTTCATTTGAATTTGTTTTCCCACAACATCTAGAAATTCCAGAATCGTCAGCAGGCTAAATATATAGTGAATGTATATACTAGTGGATGCAATGTTTATAGGTGGGGTACTCAGCTTTGGTCTTTGGCATCTACTTTTCTGCAGATTTTAGCTCTAACCATAATCAAACACACCTGAACAAGCTAATCAAGGTCTTCAGGATCACTAAAAAGTTACAGGCAGGTGAGGTTTATCAAGGTTGGAGCTGAACTCTGCTGAAAAGTGGAACTTGAGGGCCAGAGTTTGGAACCCCTGGTTTAGCCTATGGAGGTTTTGCACTTACGTCACGGTTTGGTCAGTTACCCAGATGCATGGCCATATTGGCAATACTCGGATGTAAACAACAGCATGGACTGCACTGTTAATGTACTACTGAATACGTTGTTCTAAACCACAGAAAAAACGTGTGGAACCTGCTAAATCAGTGGTTCTCAACCACGTTCCTGGAGGCCCTCCAACACTGCATGTTTTCCATGTCTCCTTAATCAAACACACCTGATTCAGATCATCAGTTCATAAATAGATACTCCAAGACCTGAAATGTGTGTGTCAAACAAAGGAGAGATGCACAATGTGCAGTGTTTGGGGGCCTCTGGGAACATGGTTGGGAACCACTGTGCTAAACCATATAGAGAAGGACTTGGTAAGCAGGGAAGGGCACAATATTTTGACAGACTAAAATTAATAGAGGGTATGCATGTGACAACACCGTCAGCTGGAGTGGGTGTGGCTCCACCCACTGAGTGACAAAAAAAACTGAGTGGCAGCATTGGTTTCATTGACGAATGCTGCCAAAGAACACACAAAACACCTTTAAAACCAAAACGAGCTTTACGATTGACTGTACAAAGAGATTGACAAGAAACCTGAGGTATATTTTTACAGGCTGCCAAAAGCTACAAAAAAAAGCAAATGGATCGCTGCAATTCAAAGAAACAAATGGACTCCAACTGGTGAAACACGGATGTGCAGTTATGATTTCATGTTAATATGTTGAATTTTGCAGTAAAATCACACCCTATATATTATACTGTCATATATTGTCAGCTCATCAATTAAACATTTGTCCCGGCGGGAAAGTGACATCAATGCATACCCTCTATAGGTGGTAAACATACATATGAGCAGTATTAATTAAGATATTAAGCTAATATTTCACCTACCTGACTGGAAATGATAAGAACAAACATAAACGTTGTCAAGATTCTTGCCCTGGAAATCCTGGTTCAGTTTGGCCAACCTCAAATGCCTTTTGTTCCTCAGACAGTTTTTTGCACTCTCCTCCTTGATTTGCTATATGTTTTGGCATTCTAAGTACTCAAAATGTTTTTCCAGTCCAACCGATTAGTACAGCCCAAAACAAGACAATAATTGACCATTTTCAGCAGCAGTAATCAGCAAAATTTGCGAGTTTTGTTTGGTTCAGTGGCATTGTTCGTGCCGCCATTATGGCCGATTGATGATGTGTCGTGAAAACACTCTATTTGGTTGCCAGCGAATGGGACACTAAATTTTTCGAGATCTGTTGGATATTGATTAAATATCTTAAATACATTTTGGCTTTAATACGATTTCCCCAAGAAATAGACACAAATGAACCTGATGTCCTCCATGATTCCTTTTCTTTCCGACAATAAAGCACTTGAACACGACAAAGTCATAATTACTTCAGAAGTAGAATTTTGGACTTTTCCAGTAGTAGCTGCATGAAGGCATCATTCCTACTAGAAACTTCTTTTCAAACATTTGTTTTCTCCAGATTCACACCCTTGTTTTTGTTGTTTCTGTGTGTGATCTAAGCACCGTGAACTTTATAGACCTGCTGTGATATTGGGCTGTTGTCTTAATCTCTGTTTCTTGTATCAGCTGTGAGAGGAATGCTTGTGTTTTGGGTGAGGTTCTATAGCTCGATCTCCTGTTCACTAAGACATGTGGAAGCTCAGTACATATGGTGTTTTAATGACCAGTAAGTGAGTAGCCTATACTAATAAGGATAATGTAAAGAACTTTGAATAAAACTGACAAATCACAAATTTGTAAAGATGCCATATGCAGTATGCCAGTTATGTCAGCATGAAACAGATGTTGCAATCAAACAAAAATATTGGGCAAGACTTTTCTGAATTCCATCCAACGGTTGTTGACTGAATCATGAAAAGTATGAGTTGTGTATCGAAATGTGGTTGTCTTAAGTGCAGTGGAACCTGCATACATCAGCAGAAAGAAGTGAGCCATATCACTCAAGTTATGACAATTTGTTGACAGATTGTGAGGTTAAAAACCAGTAAAAAAAATCATTTCTATCATGACAACTCTTAGAGGGTTTAGCGTGGTAATGTACATGACAATGCTAATGTGTTTGGTCTTGGCAGAATAGCCAATGCTCCCTCCGCAGCAGAGCAAGTACCGAGACTGGCTTCTTTTTATACATTCGCAGACATGCTGCTGTGAGCAGGTAAGAAATAACATATATGAAATAACCCCCATATATATCATACGTGCATCACCCTATAGCAGATCTATACAGGTGGAACTGGGGAAGGTGGAGGGTTTCTGAAGCGCTCTGCAACTGCTACAGCAAGCATTAGCTAAGTATTTGAATGTTGAGCAGCAAGCTCAATGGCTGCTGATACAAAAAGAACCAATCAGCTGCACCATGTGATAATGATCATTACTGAGTTAGACATATCTGACTGCGCCATCTAGAGATTCATGACAGAACTTTAAAATGTACCTGTGGGAACTTTTTTGCAAGATGCGAAATACGTACCGTCATGTATGTTTTGTGACATATTTGATGTGAAATGTCCACTGAGTGGCGCTAAAAGAGTGTTCTTTTTTTTTTTTCCCAGAACAGATGAACATATATATAGTATATTTTATGTGATGTCAGTTTTGTACATGTCACCGCAGTTCTGATGTGAAATGTCCATTGAGTGGCATTATAACTCTAATGCTCAATGACGTTTTAAAATAACGTAGCATCTGCACTACATCTAAACCTACCCACTAGTATGAACAAAAGAAAATGCGACATAAACACACAATCATGCCATTTTAGCTTGTTTTTCGATCTCTCATCCTTCAGTTCTTTCATCACAAGTCATTTTTTTCACAGGATTCGTACCCAAGAATTCTGCATCATAAGTCTGATTCCATGCGGCTGAGCTACCGAGCAAGCTTGTTACATTTGGAAAGCAAAACATATGGAACTATAATCATAACTGTGTACAAAAACAATTACAAGTGCTTGTTGTTTTACCACCTCTACTGCTTCTGTTTGAAACTGTAGATGTACTTATTGGTACGTATTCTGCATCTTGTGAAAAATGTTCCCACAGGTACGTTTTCATCATGAGATCAGGTTGGAACTTTAGATATATGCATGAATGAATACACCAGAAACGTGTTAAGAACATAACGTTTTTAAATAAAAATGGAACAAACACAAAATCAGTGTTGTTTGGAATTGGAATAGCTGAAATTCATCTTTGATACAGCTGAAATCTAGTGTTATTGCTTGTTACATCATCTGAAGTACACAACGTTGTACTTATTGACCTCAGTGTGATCAAAGTCTGCCTGTGACCGGGGTTTGCAGCAGGCAGTGAAGTGTAATCTCTCGCCACATTATTGCTCTCCTGTGATCTCACCTTCTGCTGTACTAAGGCCACTCTTAAATCTGCAGAAATTATTTCCATTTAACTTAACAAACTATGCCTAAATAACAGTGTGACATTTTGTGTAAAAATACTAGGTCTTTATTCTGAATGATTAACCTCAGATAAAGATACCAACTCCATTCTCTAGTTATTGGAATATTTACATGATGACTGCATAATCTGAATAGTCTTTAAATGGATATTCATCTTCTTGTATAATATCCACAACTAGTTTGAATGTTCTTCAAATTGAAGGAGATTGTTTTATAGGGTTAATGTGAATCTTTCGGCAGGGAAACAGGTGCTGGGTCATTATAAAAGCAGGCTCTTGCTGAACCTCTCGGTTAGACGGCAGAATCATGTGACGGCTTTGATGAGGCCAGAGTGCCTCTGTGTGGGATTAATTATCAGGCTGCATGTGGCTTTCATGCAATGGAAATACCTTTCTCTATCCTTTTTTCTTTTAATTGAGCTATAGCTAGTTTCCATCATGAGTCAAGGTTCTGCAGTAACGGGCTGAATGGAGTCTCTGTTACCTTTCAGTCACATTTCTTCAAAACAGGGTTGTGCTAAAAGACCTTAGAACGTTATCTGGTATTTGTCTTTAAAGTTATTACAAAATTTAGCAATACTATTTACTTTTCCATTTCACAAGAATTTCAAGGATATTAGATTTTAGTTCAAAATACAGTGAATGTTTGTAGCCCACTGAAACACCATTGTAGAAATGAAACCATTTTTTTGGTGGAAGCTGGAATGTGATGTCAACATAGATACAGCTCTGAGTCAAAACGCTACCACACACTTCTTCATAGAAACTGCTTTTGCAATATAAGGTATTTTTAGCTTAATAGTCACCACGGTGAGTGTTTAGCCAAACATTTTTCACCATTAAACTGGGCATTGTTTGCAGGCCATTTGGTAAATTGTTACAGCAAACAATGACAGAATCAAGCCAGGCTGCAGTCTTGTTTGAAATGTTAATATTGCTATAGATTGACCAACTGGAGAGTAAATGAGTCACAGTGCATCTGTCAGCAATTGAGTTGAATTGTCAGGATGATGTTAGATCTCCAGAATATGCAAGTCATTCTGTTACACTATGATGTTATGTACTACTCAGTTTACTTTATATTTAATTGACTTTATTTACTCATTATGGAAGAGCCAATGAAACATATAGCTTCTGTTAAATTAAAATATTTACAACAATTTTGTTAAATCATTTGGTGGATTCCATGTGACATACCATAACTTCTATAAACACACATTACACCATTAGACACTTTTGCTAATTAGTGTGTTTGCATCACGCCAAGAAGATGTTGTGTTCTGTGCTGCGAAAGCAAGTTGATGATGTGAAGAATCAGTAGTTAAAATTCATTTTTTCCACAATATCATAGCAATATAATTCAATCTTTTGTTGTTTGCTCGTCATTTTACTGAGGACTGCTTGTCAAATCTTGGCTTTTATCTTCTTTATTTGGAATAACAAGCCTCTCCGAACCACAACCTGTAAGTACAACTGATACGTATTGATAACAGACCTTACGCTCAGAACTGGTCAAACTAATTATTTTGAAATCATTGACAAATGACCATGTATAAATGTATATTCTGAGAAAATTACAATGTTTTCTGTCTTTAGATGCATTTAAACCTGTTTTTTATTATAAAACGTATAGTTCCGGCCCTTGATTCTGATTGGTTGAGCCGCATTCAAAGCTATTGTAAATTACACTACAAACATACACCTTTGCTTACTTTTGTGTGTTGCTTGGCAACCACTTTGTTGCAACCACAACTAGTTCTAAGGAACTACATTGTTTGGTGGAAGAATACTGTTTTTATTTACATCATTGCATTTTATTTGCTCAGTTTTATTTTGTGAAACCTTACTACGTGCATGGAATGACCGTTTTATAAAAGCAATAAGCCCTGTGAAGCTGTGGTTTACAGTGAATTTATAACTGCTAAGGGGACACTTTGCATTGTGCCTAACAACACCCCTTAGCTGTTATAAATTCACTGTAAACTACAGCTTTGTGGGGCTTATTGCTTTATTAGGACACCTTAAAAAAATTATGACCTGCTCTTTAAGGCTGAAACGGAAATGAAGTCTGATGCCCCCCAGGGATCAATACTGAGCCCGCTGCTCTTTAGTATTTTTGTGTTTCATCCTCGCCAGCTGAATCCTTGACTCAGCCTGAATTATAATTTATTAAAATTATAATTTCCATAGAGATTTTCTCTCACTATATAATATTCAGGTATATTATTCTATTCCTTAATTGGTCAAATCAAATAAACCTTGACTAAATCAGCTTCTGTAAAAAAAGAAAATGACAACAGACATGAATTGAATGGTATACCAAACAAGCATGTTTAATTCACAATGACACTTCTGACAGCAATATATCAAAAACATTTCCGCTGGCATGGTACTTTTAAAATCCTCAGTGATACAAACACTCTGTCAGCACATTTATACCATAAGCTCATCTTTCCTCTAAGGATTTCTAAGAAATTCACTAAACGACGAATAATAAAGACTAGTAGTATTTCTGTTTTTCATAAATTGCATATTTTCACCAAATGCTAAAGTCTGCAGATATAAATAGTGTCGTGAAGAGTTGTTATTATATGTTTTTCCCCAATGAAGGCCACTGAGTAGATTGTGCGACACCCCAAATGATGTGCCCAAACGAAACCTACTTGCCTACTCCCTGTGTATTTCAGAAAGCAACTCCCTTGTCTTTTGGTTTACAAATTTTGCTTGGTTTCTCAAAGCTTTCCATATAACCACAAGTATATTTGGTCATGCACAAATTAAATCTGAGGAGGTCCCTTCACTTTTTCGACAGCATGGACAAAACATGTCACCCTCCAGCAGTCCCACAACGAAAAAACATTTTTTTTTACAGCATTTTCACCTCTTGTTTTGATTGACAACAACAGAACAAACAAGGCATCAGCTTTTAGAAAAAAACAAAAAGAGAAGGTTTGTCTAGTTCCTACACTGACTAGATTCAGTGCTCTAACACAGCAGTTTCAATTATAGGCATGGTGAAGTACTGTCGACAAATCTTCTGATGTCTAATAAAACAGATCATCTAAAAAAAGTGAAAGATTGAACAGCAATCTTTGAAAAACGTCATCTAAAAATACTTTCGGTTAAAGCATAGATCATTTGTGAAAGAAGCAAAAAAATTTTTTTTTTTTTTAACCTCTAATATTATATCACCTAATCTTACAAAAAGCTCTTTGAAAAAAATACGTAATTACCAATAACTTAAATACATAAATTATTACATCTCTCACAAAATTGAAAGTTTGAATATGACTAAGAAAACATACAATAAAGTGTGAAGGATAAAACTGAAAACAGATGGATAGAAAAAAACTGGTCCAGACATTTTTACTTGGTCCAGCAGCTGAACGTTAAAATTGCATGTCGTTGCATTACAATCCACAGGAAGGACATAAGTGTTTGACGTCCTGTATGAAGAGAAGCTTTGGCACGGACACACCAATCAGACGATGCGGTAAACACACATGCAGAGGACGCCAGCCTTGCTCTCCAGCCTATTTATATTGTCTGTATGTTGGTGTGGTATCTGAGACATAGGGCTGTATGGTGTGTGTTTGTGTGTGTGTGTGTGTTATCATAAGTGTGTTTGGGCTCAATTTTTCTTACAGCATGGCAGAAATCAGTCAGCTGATCCAATACACATCGATACCCTCAACAGAACAGAACATTCTCCTTCTAACCTGCTCACAATGATGACTCCACCTCCCTAGTGGTGACCACAACTGTTTCTGGCCTGCTTGTTTCCTCCACAGACTCACTGATGATCTCCAGAGATGTTGCAGAAGTACTGGTTATCGTTGGGGTTTTGGCTTCACACAGTTTCTTTGCATCTACAGCTCCGTCAGGAGGCTTTGCAGAATCAGTGGCGCCACAGCAGAGCTTTGGGGCACACTGCGTTCTACAGGAAAGCTCGCAGAGAGAAGTGCGAGACTCTGAATTCACCGTTACGAATTCCGGTTGAATGGTTGTGGCGTGGATGCCCTCGTCGTGGAAAAAGTCCTTGATGCGCTTGGCTACGTCCATGTAGGACGTGGGGTCATGGCATTTGATGTGCGCAGTGGCGATAATACGACTACCCGCCAGCTGCCAGATGTGCAGCTCGTGCACCGCCAACACGCCCTCCAGTTCCCGCAGGCGAGCGTTGAGCTGATGCATGTCGATTTGCTTGGGCACGGTCTGTAGCAGGATAAGTGCAGATTCCTTCAGCAACGGGTATGTGGTGTAGAGGAGGATGCAGACCATGATGACGCAGAGCGTGGGGTCGAGATACAGCACCCAGCAGGGTCCCGCCACTGTGCCGGTGATGTTACTTACAGGACTGCTGATATTGAGTGAATGGCCTGCACAATGTTTGCCTACACAAGGGTTTTCACAGATTTCGCCCGGCTTGCACGGATTCCATACCATCAGGAAGATGATGGCGTTGATCACCACGATAACCGAGCCGAGAGCGTCACCCAGGACGTGCAGGAACACACCTCGCATGTTGAGCTGGGATGCTGAGTCGTGTCCATTCTCGAGATCTTCGTATGGGACGCTGCCGTTAATCTGCAAATCCAGGCTGTCACTTTGACTCATCTCTATGGAGGAGAAACAAAGCAAGTGTGAACAATCAAGGAAATCTGTGCATACAGTTGAAGTCAAAAGTTCTGAATCATTAAAAATGTTAATTATTTTATCAAAATAAGAGGGACAATACAACATGCATGCTATTGGTTATTTAGTACTGACCTGAATAAGATATTTCACACAGAATTTGTTTACATATAGTCCACAAGAGAAAATAATAGTTGAATCTATAAAATGTTCATCAATGAATCTACAAAAGTTTACATCCCCTTGATTCTTAATACTGTGTTGTTACCTGAATGATCCACAGCTGTTTTTTTGGTTATAGTTGTTCATGAGTCCCTTGTTTTGTCCTGAACAGTTAAACTGCCCGCTGTTCTTCAGAAAAATCCTTCCGGTCCCACAAATGTTTTGGTTTTTCAGCATTTTTGTGTATTTGAACCCTTTTCAACAATGACTGTATGATTTTGAGGGGACTCATATAAAAGGTTAAAATGGTCACTGATGCTTCAGAAGGAAAACCAATGCATTAAGAGCTGGGGGGTGAAAATTTCTGAACAGAATGGAGATGTGTACATTTGTCTTATTTTGCCTAAATACCATATCCATTTAATACTGGCCTTCAGTGGCTACAGAAAATAGATGTTTCCTACAAGATAAAATAACTATACTTTTTTTAAAAAATAATTTACCCTGATCTTCAAATTCCAAGAGTTTTTACCCCCTGGCTCTTAATGCATTGTTTTTCCTTCTGGAGCATCGGTAAGTGTTTGAACCTTCTGTAGTTGCATATGAGGCCCTCAGTTGTCCTCAGTGTGAAAAGGTGGATCATACAGTCATTGTTGGAAAGGGTTCACATACACAAAAAGGCTGGAAAACCAAAGAATCTGTGGGAACTGAAGGATTTTTCTGAAGAACAGTTGGCAGTTTTATTGTTCAGGAGAAACAGAGGCCTCATGAACAACTATCACAAAACAAAACAAAAAACACAGCTGTGGATCATTAAGGCAAGAACGTGGTATTAAGAATCAAGCAGATGTAAACTTTTGAACAGGGTAATTTTTATAAATTCAACTATTATTTTCTCCTGTGGACTATATGGAAACATCTTTCATGTAAAATATTTTAACACGCATTTTGTTTGATCCCTCTTATTTTGGCAAAATAATTACAATTTTTATGATTCTGTAAACTTTTGACCTCGACTGTACAACAAAACAGCAGTTTTGCATATTTTATATGAAATTAATCAGTAGATATACTTTGCTCAATTTAACTCGTAAAAACAGACTTTCTGCATTTGAAAATGTGGGTGTGTTGACACAAACAAATTTTATTGGCCAGACTGCGGCCAAGAGTCTAGAGTAGTATAAAAGCACTGGAATGTTTTGTTATTTGTACAGCTCCTTTGTTTGTATTCACAGCATTCCATACAACAGTATGGGAGCAATGTCAAGTGGAATGCGGTGTGGAGTTACATGATTTTTTTTTTCCCTGGTGAGGAAAAAAAAAGTTTTCTCTACCGAAAAGTGCGTTTCACACCAGCTAACAGGGAATAAGTGCAGAAATGGAAAATTCAAAATGTCAAATTCATTACAGAACACTTTGAGCGGAGAGGGGAACTATTGTTGCTTCACTCACAAACTCTGTTCCATGCCGACCTGTCAATATGTGCTGATATTTAATAAAATGTTCTATTGCCTGAAGTTAAAGTTCAGCCAATACTACTTGACTCAAATTTGTACAACCTCCTTTTATCTGTGAAACACAACAAAGGTATTTAAAAGAATTTTTTACCTATATAATGAATGTCGATGGAGTCTAAAAAACATTGACTTTCATTATATTGACATAATCAGTGTTCCACAGCAGAAAGTACTGGCTTGTTCACACCAAGATAAAGATAACTGTAATGATAACTGTTAGCATCCATACAACTGCATGATAACGTTTTGTTTAAGCAAACACTGCAGTCATTTGTCGCTTAAAGTCTTTTTAAAGTGCATTCTAGAAGTATGCAATATTGACAAAAAAAAATTATATGTCAGTATTTTGGGGATTTTTTAAATAACTATAATTAAATACTTTGCTTCTTGTGTTTTGGTTCTACCTTGCCTGGTTTGGGCCTGTATTGGATAAATAAATATAAAGGCCGGGACACACCAAGCCATTAAAAAAAAAACAAAACAAAAAAAAACTAGCGTCGACAAAAGCTGACAGTGTCGTCGCCTTGCATTGGCAGCGTCTGGAACAAATCGGTATCGGTAAAATCCAATATCGGTCGACCTCTACTTTTGACAACACTACATTAAAGTGTTGCTCTGAGTTGAACAAATGTCCTGCTCTGGCTTTGTTTGAAACCATTTTTTCTTGGCGAAACAGAAAAATTATCATTATCGTTATAGCTATAGCATGCACTTCCCATTTCTCAGAATTTTTATAACTTTATAGTTATAGCCCTTAGTATGAAAACCAATGTAATATTCTTCCAGAAGCATCATTAACAATGTACTGTCAAAATACACAGAAGTTTCGGACACTAAGGTTTCAGTTCAGGACCTTCAGGTCATTAATATAACATTTCTGCAGAGAGCTGATCATTCACTGAGGCCTGTGGGTGATGTAACCCATCTGTTTATCTCTCATGTGATATGACCCATCTGTTCATCTTTCATCTGGGCTGTCTTAAACAAGCAGGCAAGGCCTTGGTTAAAAAATTCCATTAGATAAACAGAGTGACTGTTTCAACTTGCATTTGGAATAAGCTGCTTTTCTTGAAGAAACCTATCTGGTTATAATTCTGCTTATCTGATAAAAACAGACACAAGCACAGAAAGTGTTTGCACACGGTCTTCACTGGTAATGAGCTTCCATGCCATACCATTGTTGTGAATCCATGGAAACAAAAGACAACTTAATTAAGCACAAGGCTAACTGTTGTCACAAAAACAGATTAATAAAATAAATAGTGTGACGTAGTGCGATAAATAGTGCAGACAGAAAAACATCTAAGGGACGTGACACACCAAGCCAAAGGTGAGCTGGTGTCATTCAATGGGGGGCCAAGCATCTGTCGGCACAATTTTTGCAGTTTGCATGAGTCGGACTACAGCTTTCGGGCAATGGAGCATGTTGAAATGGCTGAGTGAACCATTGCACAAAAAGACAGCATTACCTAATGTTTAAATTTCGCAGAGCAATTGTGTGAAAATGGTAGCTAGTGCCGTTTATGGTTTACGATTTGTATATCCCCAGTTCAAAATCCAGTTTCCCTTTGAATGACGAATACAGGCTACTGCCACCTGCTGGTACAGAAAGTTATTTCCTTTCACGCAGGCACATAAAGTATGAACTACCCAGATTGCACATGTACATCTGCAAGATGTCTGTTAAAGATTGCTTGATCTGGAAAGCATCTGCTGTGTACACACATCTGACAGACGTCTTTAAGATGTCAGTTTCACATACATTCTAAATCATAAACATCTTAATAAACGTCAACTTGACATCTGATGTGAAACATCTTCTAGACGTCCTGTAGATGTGCAGACACTCTAAAATAAAAATACATCTTGCAGATGTAAATGCAGACGTCAAATAGATGTCTCCATCATGTATGTGTGGTATCAGGTTAGTTTCCCGTTGACTGTAGCCTTTGCGATTCAAGCGCAACTTACTGGCCCAGATGCAAACGGGGTGGCAACACAGTCGGCTATTGTTGCAGATAGTTCTTTGATGTTGGCTTGTTGTGTAACGGCTTTAAGAAACTGAACCACTAGCTGACCAGAGACTGTAGGCTATTTTTGACAGTCCCCAAACAAAGTACAGAATCGTCACCAGAGCCACAACCAGCGTGATCAGTGATCATGTCCAACAGGATTGTGACCCCAAATTCCTACATGGTATTAAGTACCTAACTATCTCTGCATCTATCTATTATACTTGCTTAATACCAAGTTACAACTATTTAACTGTAGCAATAATGGCTGTAATTACTTGTGACCCTGGACCACAAAACCAGTCTTAAGTGGCATGGGTATATTTGTAGCAATAATCAAAAAATACATTGTATTGGTCAAAAATATCAATTTTTTTCTTTTATGCCAAAAATCTTCAGGATATTAAGTAAAGATCACGTTTCATGAAGTTATTTTGTAAATTAACTAGTGTAACTATATCAAATCTTAAGTTTTGATTAGTAATATGCATTGCTAAGAACTTTAAATAACAAATTTAAAGAAGATTTTCTCAACTTTTCAAATTTTTCGCACCCTCAGATTCCAGATTTTCAAATAGTTGCATCACAACCAAATATTGTGCTGTCTTAAACCATACATCAGTGGAAAGCTTATTTATTCAGCTTTGGGTTCCGTATCAAGGTTGGTTATTATTCAGTTTCCTGTTACACCCATGCAGCATCCGACTTTAATCTGATTAACACATACCTATATTGCTTCTTTTGTATAATTAAAGTTATCTATGTTGTGTTCTACATGTTTTAGCTTTGGGATGATGTATAAATCTCAATTAAAAAAAAAAAAAGCCCTTATGACCGGTTTTGTGGTCCAGGGTCACATATGTTAGTAAAAGCAATGGTAACCGCAGTTTAATTTAATAAAGCTCAACCCTGCTGAAAAAGACATCCAAAACCAGCCACTTTTATAGCCAGTCAGGTTGGGAGACCAGCTGCGACACAAGCTTGCCCAGGCAAGGTAAACCACTTAAACAGTTGAATTTGGGCACTGTAATTAAAGCATTTACCAAAAGACAGTTTACCCCCAAAAAGTTTTAAATTCTGTCAAAATCATTTGCTCAACCCTAATGTCTTTCCCAACCTGTATGACTTTCGTCTGTGAAATACATACAAACATATTTTGAAGATTGCCGGTCACTCAACAATTCTGGTTACCACAGACTTTCAACAAAAAAAGCCCAATTGTTCCTTTGGAGACCGATGGATGACAAAGCCGGTGCCATTTGCAACTTCTCACACATATTTAAAGAAACAAATTTGTCTCTGAAAAAAAAAAAAAGGGAAACTAGTTCTGAGTCCTTCTACAGTCCCTTTTTTATATCAAAGATATTTTGAAGGTTGCTTGTAACCAAAATAGCTTTGGTACCACTGACGTCAACTGTAAGGACAAAAACCCCACGGAGGCATTTCGCAAAACACCTTTTTAACTTTCCACAGAGCAAACCCATACATTTATGGAACATTATGAAGGTGAGTAAATGATGACAGAATTGATTCTGGGGTGATCAGTCGCTTAATGAGTTTGTTGCCAGTGGTTGCAGGTTAACAAACATGCCTAACGAGAAACAAAAGCCCTTAGAGAAAAGTTTTGCACACGTTTTCCGTTACACCCGTACATCACTCGACTTTATTCTGATTAATACACACCGATCTGACTTCTTTTGTATACTTAAAGTTATTAATGTCGTGTACTAAATATTTTATGACAACAAACCGGATTTACCAGGTCTCCTCCTGTCCGGATTAACGCCATTGGGGCTGTTGTTCTGATTCCCGACCAGATTATTGGTCTCCTCGCCCGCGGACCGACTATCCTCCAGCGTCTCACACCGGCGGACCTTCCCGTTCTTGTGTTTTTTGAGTCCCCCGTGGCTGTGGCCGTGTCCTCCGTGGGAATGGCCATGTCCGCCGCCACCGCCTTGCCCATGAAAGAGACAGAGCCCGATCAGGTTGACCAGCAGCCCCCCAACCCCCACCCCAATCACCACCTCGGGCTTTTCGATCTCATGAGGCTCCGTGAAGCGCTCGATGGCCTCCAGGATGATGGTAAAGCAGAGCGCGGTGAGGAACACAGCGTTGACCAGCGCGCCCATCACCTCGGCCCGGATCCAGCCGAATGTGTTCTTGTTGGTGGACTGGGTCTGCTCAGCGAAGCGCACAGCTACCAGAGCCACGACCAGGGCGATCACGTCCGACAGCATATGAAAGGAGTCCGACAGCATCGCTAGAGAAGACGTGATCCGGCTCACCACCACCTCCACAATGAAAAAGCCGAAGGTGAGCGACAGCATGCATAGCAGTCGGACTCGGTTCGGTGCGCAGGCCATGATTTCACCGCGAGTAAAGCACGAAACAAAGCTTTAAATGAAGACGACACCGCTTCGGGTTAATATCCCATAACTGAGCTCGTTCTGACCGGCAGACTGTAAGCGACAATCTGATCCGTATGTAATGGGCGCTGGGGACCGGAGTTCGCTCCGGTTATAGTGGCCGTCTTCCGTCTCTCCTCTGCAGACGGCTGAAACTTTGCACCCGGACCGGCGAACTTTCCACACGGAACACGCTCAGCGTCCGGCCACGCCCACACTCGCCTGCGATTGGCTGACAGCTTGGCATCGAGGAAAATTTAACTCATTCCAGGAAAAGCGAAGAACTACATGACTAAATTCAGAGTATCCCTTAGTGAAACTCCAAACTGTAGTACACTGTTCTGGAGCCCAGAACATAAGTTATTTTCAGTTTTAATGAATGAAAACTAAACGGTAATATTATCAACCTCTTATTTTAATAAAAACAGCAAATCCAAATAAGACAAATTCCAGTAATAAAACATCTATAAAATTAAGAATACAACATTATCTTTGATAAAATAATCCAGTGTAATGACCAAAAATGAAGTGTTGTTCCACTGTACTGTACAAATGCTGCAGCAAATAAATAAAAGCAGAAATCGTTTTTCCTAATGTACACAACTTTAAAAAAAAAAAAAAAAAAAAAAAAAAAAAAAAAAAAAAAAAAAAGGCTTGACTTGATCATACTAATACACCACATTAATGGTTAGCGGATGCCCTGCATTTCTCTGGGCTTTGGTGAATATTTCTTTTCCTCTTCACCAAGAGCCTGGACACGCATGTTAGCCCATTGGTGTCTCTTTACAATACAATGTTCTTGAGGTTTAACGATCAGTCTGCTCTCAGCTTTGCCGTTCTCCTTGCCGTCTCCTGCAAAGTGAACCCTCTTCTTTCCTGGGGAGACGTTTTCTTCATTCTCTGTCAAAAGACAGGATTATGTAATTCATGTTGTGAAGGTAAAAAATACATTTATAAGTACTTTTACTACAGGATCGAAAAATATAGAGGGGTGAAAACCACAAGGTCGTAAGTGACATTTTGGGTGGAATGAAGATGATACACTAATATTTAAAAGTGCGGGCGAGTATAATTTAATACTAACTTTCCCATACAAAAAAAAAAAAAAAACAAAAAAAAAAAAAAGTTTTCACAAAAATCTACAGCAGAAAAAAAAAAAAAAAAAACTGTTTTGAACATTGAAAAATCATAGAGCCACTATATATAACAACACCAATAGTAATAATAGATAATAAATAAGCACTAAATCAGTCTTCATCTTCATATTAGTTCAAAGTGTAACATTTGTTTGCAGATGCTGTTAGTTGTGGTATCTTGCGGTGAATTATCTAGTGCAATTCATAATTTTAAAAGTAGTATAAAAAAAAAGGGTATAGTAAATTAGTAATGAATTAATTATTAATAAATTAATAAATGACAATGATTAATCAACATAAAAAACAAAACAAAACAAAAAAAGCCACCACCACCAAGTGTAATTATGCCAAACATTTGACCGATAGTATGCATGTAAATATATAAACAAATACTAGGCACTTACATTGCGCATTGACAGAAAGTAAAAATAATAATAATAATAATAATAATAATAATAATAATAATTATTATATATATATATATATATATATATATATATATATATATATATATATATATTTTTTTTTTTTTTTTTGAATGAAGAATTGTTTTATACCTGTGTCACTGGCACTGAGTAGAGACAGCGCCCTCTGCTGCCGGATCAAATTATACGCCTTCAACAAGCTCTCAGCTCTGTCAGAAAACAATTACAACCTCATTATCAGCACTAAATACCATGTGACCCTGGACCATAAAACCATAAGGGTAAATAAGGGTACATTTTTTGCAATTGAGATTTATACATCATCTGAAAGATGAATAAGTTTTCCATTGATGTATGGTTTGTTAGGATAGGACAGTATTTGGCCGAGATACAACTACTTGAAAATCTGTGATCTGAGGGTGCAAAAAAACCAACCAAACAAAAAAAAGTAATTGAAAAACTCACCTTTAAAGTTGTCCAAATGAAGTTCTTTGCAATGCATATTACTAATCAAAAATTAGGTTGAGATATATTTACTGTAGAAAATTTCATGGCACATGATCTTTGCTTAATATCCTAATGATTTTTAGCATAAAACAAAAATCTATAATTTTGACCTAAACATAGACCTTTTTTCCTGATTAAACGATGGACGCAGCCATAAATTCTAACTTCCAATTGGATGCTCGTGTTCCGGTTTCCATAGGAACCCATTCAGATAGTGCCCATCTGTTTGTATGTAGCTAACGTCGGAAGCTTCGTGTCATCTACACACTCATTAAACTTTGAGGAGTGAGACACTGACAAATGACGGTCATTGAGACATTGCAAAGTGATGGCACTATGGAGCCATGTTCTTTTTGTAAACATTTTAATGGGTTTAACATTAGATTATCAGCTCGGAATATACACTAATGCAACCGGAAATGCAAAGCATCCTTCCGGATAACAGTCAGGCGTGACTTCGGCGTTCAGGAAAAATGTCTGTATGCAAATACAAATATACCCATGCTACACACAACAAATTTTGTGGTCCAGGGACACAAAAGTTCAGCAAGGAAGGCTGTATATTTACCTAGCCAACTTTTCATTTGATTGCTGTTCTCGGACACACAGCTCCTGTTCCCTTTCTGGGAAAAGAAAAGGTTAGAGACATTAAAAGCTATTTAAATAAAATGTCTTGCCAGTAAACAGTATTTTAAAGGGTTTGTTTAACTTAAATGAAAATTCGGACATAATTTACTTATTGTCATGTCATTCCAAACTAATAAGACTTTCGTTTAACTTCACAAATGTAACACAAATGGAGATATTTTCACTAAAACTTAAAGAGATTTCTGGCCTGCTGAAAGCCCATGCAACCAAAAAGTAAACCATATGAACAGAGTGGTTTAATCTAAAAGTTTTCTAAAGAGATGCTATCACACATATGATAAACAGAATTAATTTACTTACTTATTTTCATACATTTTCATCAATGCACATGCATAGAGCACATCAAATGTAATAAACAGAAACTAAAATGTACTTGCTTGGTTCATTGTTAAACTTCCATTTACCATATATCATCTTTTGTGTTTTGAAGATCAACAAAAATATTTTGGGTTTAGAATGACAACAACTGATGTTTTTTTTTTGTTTTTTTTAAATGATCCTTATTTTTATTTTTGTAAAACCCTATTTCTACCTGGGGTTAAACATCTCAGTGTGTCCAACTGTTATTTGATCACCTGAGACAGATGTAAAGAGGCCTAATAAAACAGACTTACGCTCTAGTCTCTGCTCTCGCTCTTTGAGGGCCTGCTCACGTTCACGCAGAATCTGCTCCTTTAGCCGTAGCTCTGCTAGAAGCGACGGTTCCGGATGTTTGGGCTGCTCTACGTCTACTGATCTGCGCCGCTGCTTCTCCTGAAGCCTCTTCTGCTCCTGGGCTACATAACCCGAGATCAAGCTGTTCTGCAGAATGGACTCCACTGAGGGCCTCAGATAGTCCTAACAACAGAGAACAGCCTGTCAGAATGTGACAAAACAGCATACAGGGCAATGTGAATGGAAAAACCGAACTGAGATTTTTAAATTCTAACAATAATACAGCCTCTTTCACACAGGATGTGTTTTTGTGTATAAAGACGAAATAGCAGGGTAGTCTTACAAGGTCTTTGACCTTTTTTTTTTTTTTTTTTTACAAACAATATCAATGGAAAAGATATGCAGTAGAATGTAAAAAAATCATTCTGTGTGAATGGCCTTGTTGATTTTCTTTTTTGTCAGGACTGCTATTTAGTGTTCTATTCAAATTGTTTAATTCTTTATTTTATTTTTATTACCCAGTCACACAGTGACAAAAAGACTTTTCTTTCAGCCAGTCACATTTCTGCAAATGTTTGGTCAGTTATCGGTGACCCTTGGAATCCAAATTCACTTTGACTTTGGCCTTCTGACACAAGTTCTAGTGAAATGAAATGGTCCTTCTGCCAAAAATGAATTTACCTTTAAGTTGAGCATTTTTGAAAGAAGTGTGTTCAGACCATCAGAGTATCTGTATGGGATTCTTCTGAACTTCCCTTCTCTGATTTTTACAGCCAGCTCTGTTTGGTTGTATGCTGTAAATGGGGGACTTAAACAAAAAGAAAAAAAAGACTCAGGATTAAATATCAATATACTTAAGTTTCAAGATTCACAATTTTGTATAACCACACAAGCACTTGGATATAACTGAGTTCAGTGTAATCATAGTAAAATATTAGGACAATAACACATGTATACTTACGATAAAGCACATAGTTCATAGAGTAAACATCCCAAAGACCATATATCTGATTTTTCATTGTAGGACATGCGATTAATTTGTTCCTGTGAATACAAAAAGAAGAAAATATGAATAATACAAATACAGCCAAGTCCTGATAATAAGAAATATCATGATGAATCTGTGCCACAAATAATTATGCATCCCATGACATGAACATTTCTCAAAGGTTCTCAACTGCATTTTTATTTTTTTGTTCAGTTAGGTTGGACTCACTCCAGTCCTTTAGGGAAAAAAGGCATCAGTGTATAAAATAACATGTCTGTATAAATGCACCTAGGGTACAGTTTACCCAGAAATTAAATCATTCGCTCACTAAAATTTGGTTACCACTATTCACTCAAATACACTACCAGCCAAAAGTTTTTGAACAGTGAGATTTATAATGTTTTTATTATTATTATTTTTTTTTTTAAGAAGTCACTTCTGCTCACCAAGCCTGCATTTATTTGATCCAAAGATATATATACTTAAAAAAAAAAAAAAAAAAAAAAAAAACTTTTTTTTAGAAAATGGAAATTATATATTTTTTTTAATATTTTGACTATTTAAATTAACTGTTTTCTAATTTAATATTTTAACATGCAATTTATTCCTGTGATTTCAAAGCTAAATTTTTAGCATCATTACTCCAATCACATTATCCTTCAGAAATCATTTTATTATTCTGATCTGCTGCTCAAAAACATTTATATTTATTATTATTATTATTATTATTATTATTATTATTATTATTATTATGCTGAAAACAGCTGAGTAGAATTCTTTGAATCTCTATTCAAAGAATCCTGAAAGGAAAAAAAAAAAAAAAATTACAAACATTTCACAATATTACTTTTGATTTTGGATCAAATAAATGCAGGCTTGAAAAGACTTCTTAAAAAAAAAAAAAAAATTAAAAACTTGACAGGTAGTGTATCTTCTGTGTTCTGCAGAAGAAACTTGTACACTAAAAACTGATTTTTCTACATTAAATAAAGACTAATAGAGTATCAGTCTTTCTGCCTTATTACATGTTTAATTCAGTGTTACTTGCCATTTATTTTTAATTACTTGTGAAATTTACAAGGAATTTCTGAGTGAAAATTGCTAAAAGGAAAAATAAGTGTAGAGGTTTGAAGTGTCATTTGGGTTAGTAAATTCATTTTTGATTTTGGGTAACTATCACTTTAAGTGTCCTGTATTTGTGCACTTGAACACCATTTTCCCTATTCAAATATTCCCATCGATTTTAATTAATTATTTAATTTATTTTAAACTTATTTACCGAATTTAATTTATTATGGAAATTAAAGTGTTTAAGTTTTATATATATATATATATATATATATATATATATATATATTTTCCATATTTTATATATATAATTTTCCATATTTTCTCTTTACACATTTAAATGAAATATGAAAATACACTTACCGGCGACATGTAATATGGAGTTCCAACAAATGTTTTAGCAAAGCTTGTATCATGGTTCAGTATCCGAGCTAAACCAAAATCACCAAGCTTTACATTCTGTTTGACATCCAAAAAAATATTTGCGGGTTTCAGGTCACGGTGCAGAACCGTACTGCTGCCGTTACTTCTACCATGGCACTCTTTTAATGCCAGGGACAACTGTGCCATCACACGCAGGATGAATTCTTCTTCCAGGTATCGTCTGCAAAAAAAGTGTAACAAAAAACAAACATTTCAGTAATGCAGGAAAACAGTCTGAAAAACAACAGGGATTCTCCAGATTTTAAAAGACTTTTAGACCAGAACACAGTATGTCAATATATTCTCTAAATATAAAAGAGTTGCATTCTCAAATTTTGAAGTGTTGCTAATGTCTTCATATCGACATTTACCTGGTAATGATTTTAAAACTTTCTGCTCTGATTTAAGACCACATCAAAGCCTTAATTTGAAGTGTGAATTAATACTTTTTATGACCTATCATTATTTTACCTGTCTTTGATGCATCTGTTAATGAGGCTGGCGAGATCTCCCCCCCTCACAGTACTCCATCACTATATATAATGTTGTGTTTGTCCGGTCTATAATTCTGTCGTAGTATCGGACGATATTTGGGTGCTTCAGCTCACGGAGCAAATTGACCTCTGACACCAACATCTGTTTCTCAGCCTCGGCCATGGTCCCATAGTCCAGCACTTTCCAAACCAGAATCTAAAGAGATGAAATGACATGGTCCAAATTAGCCGGTCTACAGTGTGACAATTCACAATTTCATAAATTATTTGTGACCCTGGACCACAAAACCAGTCTTAAGTCACTGGGGTATATTTGTAGCAATAGCCAAAAATACATTGTATGGGTCAAAATTATTAATTTTTATTTTATGCCAAAAATCATTAGGAAATTAAGTAAATATCATGTTCCATGAAGATATTTTGTAAATTTCCTACTGTAAATCTATCAAAACTTAATTTTTGATTAGTAATATGCATTGTTAAGAACTTCATTTGGACAACTTTAAAGGTGATTTTCTCCATATTTAGATTTTTTTTGCTTCCTCAGATTCCAGATATTCAAATACTTGTATCTCAGTCGAATATTTTCCTATTATAACAAACCTACATCAATGGAAAGCTTATTTATTCAGCTTTCAAATGATGTATTAATCCAAATTTTGAAAAAAAATACCCTTATGACTGGTTTTGTGGGCCAGGGTCACATTTAAACTTGACTTATTGATGAATTTTATTGCACTAGATCACACAATATCACATGTGCAAACAGTTACACTACGACACTATAACAAGAACTGATATTTTGTTATCTAATAAGGACATTCAACGTTGCTTAAATATCCAAATATTTTTTCATTTTCTGATTTTGATGTAGGCTCCTTAATTAAAAGTAAGTTAACGTTACACTACAACATTACCACACCGTTCATGCCAAACGGAGTTCAATATATGCTTTATTGACCTTTCCGTCTGATTTCCTTCTGATTTTCTGGCATTTCCCATAAGATCCACATCCTATGGTGAGCATCACCTCATAGTCTTCAGTTTTGGATGGCATCATGCACACATCAACAGCAGCTCCAGACTTCAGACTAATACAACAAACTCAATTATTTATGTGCAAACTGTACCAACAAACATAGCATGATTAATTCGAGCCGTTCACTTACCGCAACTCATTCACTGCTTAACCTACACGCTTTTATCCCGGTGTCTATGTGTTTTAGTCTATAAAAACGCTATAGTTTCTTGTTTATGCTCCGACACAAACAGAAAGAACCAACAAGCTGATTTTCAAACGTGCGCACAAATGCTGGATTCTGATTGGCTGGACTTTATCGTTTGCGGCGATCTCATTGGTCCGTGTCAGGACACAGCGTTCACGTTGCCAAGCGCTGAAGAACCGCGAGAACGCCCGGGAACATTCTATTGGACAGCTGGAGGATGTTTCTTAAAGGCGCAGCTCAAGCACAGCTTATAAGGAGGAACGAACATTAAGCGCTTTTAAGTTTTAAAACGCAACTGTAAACGCTAGTTTTAGACGTAAAACATGGCTTTAAATCGTTAGTTAGCATTTCTCCCAACTTATTTATTGTCCATGTTCCTTGGAATGTGTCTTTTAACGCCTATGATGAACGCCCGTTTCCTTCATTTAAAAAAAAAAAAAAAAAAAAAAAAACACACACAGGCTGCTTCTGAGAAACGTACCGTCTGCAGACTGACCTTTGCGCCCGCTACTTCGTTATTGAAGCGTAAGTTCACTTACACTGCACACCGACTGTTTGTCCGCTTGGTGGCAGCAGTGTGTTTAATGTGCCGAACAGCTCTGGGTGTGGCAGAGCCAAAGTTCACATAAAGCCCTTTCCCCTATTTCCACTGGAATGCTTTACAGGATATGAGTTACAGACATATTGCCAGAAAGACGACAACGTCATTTCAATTGAACAGATGCATTTTTAGAGCAATAATCATTATGAGTCATAGGTAGGCGGTTCTGAGAATGTGCTTCAAATGTTAAGAAGACCCTTCTGCTCAACAAGCGTGCATTTATTTGATTCAAAGTACAGCAAAAGCAGTAATATTGTTAAATATTTTTTCTATTTGAAATAAATACTTGAATATATTTTAAAATGTAATTTATTCCTGTGATCAAAGGTACATTTTCAACATCATTACTCGTTTTCAGTCTCACATGATACTTCAGAAATCATTCTAATATGCTGATTTGCTGTTTAAGAAATGTATTATTATTATTATCAATATTTAAAACAGTTTAGTCTTTTTTCAGGATTCTTTGATGAATAGAATGATCCAAAAATCATTATCTGAAATAAAACGCTTTTAGTAACATTATAGACAACACAGAACTTTATATTCATCAAAGAATCCTAAAAATAAATAAACTCAGCTGTTTTCAACATAATAATAATAATAATAATACATGTCTTTGTTTTTGAGCAGCAAATCAGAATATTATAATGATTTCTGAAGGTTCATGTGACTGGCGTAATGATGCTAAAAATTTAGCTTTGAAATCACAGGAATAAATGACATTTTAAAATACATTTGAATAGAAGTTATTTTAAAATAGTAAAAATATTTTAACATTTTACTGTTTTTGCATTTGAAATAAATGCAGGCTTGTTGAGCAGAAGAGACTTATTTAAAAAAAAAAAAAAAAAAAAAAAACACTCCAAAACTTTTGCCTGGCAGTGTAAGTGAAAGCACAGTATGAGCAACTGAAGATTTTAAACAAAAGTTTCAGCGTTTGTTTTTAGAAATGAGCTAACATTTTCTTCTCCCATTTTAATTTCTAATGCTATATTTTCAAAAATCTTACTACAAACTATAGCATTAATACAGTCATTCAAGCTAAAGGTACAGCACATAAAGAGACTGATCTGACTTGTTATAGAAACAAAAACACATAAAAATCACTGTCAGTCAGGATCTTAGTATTAGCAGCCAGTTTTAACATTCAAATGTGTACGGATGTGGAATAATTTGCCATTTATTCCTGAGGGCTTCCAAGAACACCATAACCAGCAAAGAAGAAAGGACAACATATACATACACCCCTTAAAGTGGAAAATCTCTCACCGTCATTATTTAACTTTTATTCTTTATTATTATAATACCTGTGTGTTATCTCAAGTTTGCAGTAAATTTTATTTCTACATTTTCAAGATTACTGCTACCTCCAAAAACCTACTTTACAATTAAGATTTACCGAAAAGACAGATGTATAATAATTAGATATGATAGTACTTAACATAAGTAACCAAAGCAACTGAAACTTTCATTGAACAGGGTACAAAATAGGGTTTTAATCTCTTTTTAAAATATGTATTTTTATAAATTTTACTAAAAATAAAGTGTGAACCTTAAAAATGGGTTTCGGTGTTAAACTATATACATGAAGAGTTTATTTGCACAAACAGATAACTCTTTTTTTTTTTTTTTTTTTTTTTTGTGGTTCCAGAAATCATGTCTTTCATGTTTTTTTGTGTGTTTTTTTAAATGTGTTAGCATTTTTTTTTGTTTTAATTTCAAATAACACATCAGCAGTTTGATTGAGATTAATTGGAATGCACAATGAAAAAACATGATTTTTGGAAATTGTTAAAAACATAGTTTTTGCAGATGAACTATTCATATTGTGTTGTATTTCATATGAAGTTTATTTTACACCTCTATTACAAAGCTTCGAGAAACGACTAAGAATGAGTGCTAAAATCCTTCTAGACATACACATTAAATAAGCAAAAAAATTGATTAAAAAGTTGTTACGTTAAAATCTTACGTTAAACGAATAAAAATAAAATAAGATTTACTGGCCTTGCCACAGCAATGCTGCAGCATTCTATATATTTTTTTATTTTTTACTCAATACAGACTGATTTTTATACCATTTTAATTCATTTTACTGTTACATTTCATTCTACATCGATGTCAGATAACTCAAATCTAACGTGTAATATTTCTCTAAACAGATGAGATTTGTGCTTTTATTTCTGAGGTAATGGAACCAATTTGTACCCTATTCACAGAAAGGACCAACTCTGGCTGTTCTTCTGAACATAAAGTGCAATATACACAGGCAGCTGAGGCTTTAAATATCAAAACTGATCTAATGTGTGATCCAAGTTCTGCTGTGAATGATTCACTGGTGCATGTTATTCCAAGAACAAACACTGCAATTCACATTGACTTTAAAAACCAAAAGCCTGATCAGAACGATGAACAAACGCAACTCTGCCGAATGCTTCGGATCAATAACACTCAGAGAAGAGCCTGTGGTTCACTGCTGCGCATGATTTTTATTCCAGCACAATTAATTTGTGTTGTAAAATGGCTGGGTAGCTAGGAAGAGAGAAACAGGAGTACAAAATGAAAATTATGGACCATTCTATTGTAATTTGGTTAAACTGCTAATATATAGATATATCTCACACTTTTTTTTAAAACATAAAACCATACTTAGGAAAACAATGTTACGTCTCAATCTGACAGACAGCAAGAACGAGACGAGGAACCCCAGGTCGCCTGAGATCCTCGGGGTGAAATTCACGGTGACGTAGCCTGCTCTGAATGCAGTCCGCATCTAACTTGGCTTTAGTCTTCTGGCGTCATTCACATTTCAATCTGGCAAGCTATTAGAAACAAAGTTCACTTTCACAGATGACATGGCTTCGGTTAAAGGGGGAGGGGGATGACAATTACGGTGCAATGTTTTCAACTACAAATGTCTAATTTGTACATCTAAGCATCGTTTCTTTACGCCACAACGTGGGCATTTGAGTACATTATTGCTGGACCTTGCTTCTATGTTTTACCTTTCGACATGAGGAGCACACGTAGACGGACTCACGGCATTCTTCCCCACCGACAGACGCAAACAGACGTAATTTCACACATGAAATACGCAATTTTGTCTCAAGCTTGAGGATAACGTTTCCATGTTCCTCAAGATAGTCTAAAGCTAGTCTAAAATATTTTCGGCACAAAGCTGAGTCTACGCCTCTGATGCCTTCCGCGTGGCAGCAGTTTTACGACGGTTTCTTTTGATGAACAGAATCGCGCCCACGCGATCACCGCGGTAAACGGCTGACGAGGTGACGCTCAGATACTGATACCTGCCGGGACAGAAGCTCCTTGCTGCTTTTTCTCCGTCTTTCCTAAACATTCATGATATTTCAGAAGTAAAAACGCCGAGAGCGTCCGAAGCTCAGACTCCTTCCTGTACAAGATTAACCACAGAATGAGGAAAACGAAAGTAAAATTTCAACTATTAAACAGATATTTGCCAACACTCTGATATAACATGAAGCTACCAGACAGTATGTGCATCTAAAAAATAGAAAAACGAAACGGGCAGTCACACACAATCACACAGGCAGGTTATGCTGTCACATTTACAGAAATGAGACCAGTTTGAGACTCAAAAAAAAAAACCCAAAACAACAAATTAAAATCTTTTTTAGGACAATGAACAAACACAAAAGTTCAGTCAGTAGAATGTCCGCCCCCATTGACCCCAAGATAAGCATATGGCTTAATATTTGTAAAACTTTGGAGGTGAGGGGTAATTGTCCTATCGAATCGGTCGTGTGGCAGTCATGTGGTGCGCTTGGATGTGTCTGTATGGCGTTGATTGTGTAAAGTTCTCCAGAGGACGCAGTCTCCTTGTTTAAAAACAAGAACCAGGTTTGAATTTTTCCCCCCCATCGAAACCGAATCCCCCTTCAGTCAGTGTAAACATCACGATCGTCCTACTGTCTTTCAATACTGACAATACACAGAAAACAGCATCCAGTCAACGAGACGAAACGGCCAAGAGGAAGAAATGACATGAGGGCAGCACACACCGAGGGTCTTCCGTTGGGGGGCGACGAGGATTCATAGTGCAATGAAGGCCAGAGGTGGCTCTTCCAAAGAGGACAGAAGTCTCTGAAAAAAATTTATAATTCAGTCGTCCTGTTTGGGAGTTAACAATAAAAAGGAGGGGGGAAAGCTCACGTGGAAGGACATGAGAGAAATAAGAGGACGTGACAGATCTATCTCTGGCTTATTCCTGAGCCTAATTTTGATTGTAAGTAAAAATGTAAAAAAAAAAAAAAAAAAAAAAAAAAAAAAAAACAGAACAGAGGTGTGTCCACATGTGCATGGGTAAACATTTAGATGTGCATAATTTTCTCTGCTTGTGAGCACGCATGTGTAAACATGTTGAACTGGTTCTACGCAAATCTAAAGGATAAATGCATGTCTGCATGGGCAGCTGGGATCGGGTGGATGTGTCTGTCTGCCGACCGACGTAAGGATGGGGACCGCGATCGGATACGGCAACTCGAGTCGTCCTGCGGGGTACATTCAACCATCCGGCAGAGGAGAATGGCAATCGGGGCTCTTGGTCTCTGGCGTTTCTCTCCTCCATCCTGCGCGTTACGGTCTCCTCAGAGCGGTCAGAAGAACCAGCAGTAGATGTGATGTAGAATGCTGTACCACATGTAGCCTGAGGCGAAGGCGAACGTTTGAACGAAAAACAGCCAAACGTTGTCAAGGGTCATGTTTCGAGAGGTCACCTCTTTTTGGCCAGCTAGTGGAGGGAAGGCTCCTGTGAGATGAAGGAAAGATGAAGAGATCTTGTTAGCAAGTTTGGTTTTAGTTGGAGGATGAATATTTACAGCCTTAAAAATCGATCGCTATCAAATTACCTGTCTTGTAGAAGTGAGCCAGAAGTTTCTCCTTTTCCACAAATCGCTCATATAGCCAGTCTGTTAGCGCTTCTGATTCTACTGGGACGTCCTTTATAGGGTATGTCCTAAAAATATAACAAATAACAATTTGTTATACAGAACAAAGAAAAAATTCAAAAGTAAAATGATAAAAACTGACCATTTAGGTCTATACTGATCACTGGTCAATACATACAGTTTCCATGATTATAATAACCTTATCACATTTGCAAAAACTACAAATAAAAAAAAAAATAAAATAAAATAAAATAAATATTATTAAACATGGACTCTCTGTTGCACATTTATTTTTTTATTATTTTTCTATATTAAATATTAATAATATTAAATGTAGTAGAATCAGCAATAATAATAATAATAATAATATATTTAGACTGCATTTTAGTATACATTTAAATATAAAATATATTACATAAATATAAATGGTAAAAAATGTTAATTAAAAATTAAATTGAGTATATGTAGTAGTAGAAGCAATAATAATAATAATAATAATAATAATAATAATAGAATTATTATTATTGTTATTGTTATTACTATTTAACAGCGTGGATCCTATGTTGCACATTAACTTTGCCTTATACATAGTAATGAATATATTTTAACCATTGAGTTGAACAGTTTATCTCTACATTTGGATAAACACTTTTTAATGATGACAATAACAACAACAACAACAACAACAACAACAATAATAATAATAATAACAACAGCAACAACTATTATAAATTTAGAGACTGCATTTTAACATTTACACTACTAAAAATAATATAAATATTACATAAATATACATAGTAATTACATAATAATAATAATAATAATAATTATAATTAATATATATATATATATATATATATATATATATATATATATATATATATATATATATATATATATATATATATATATATATATATATATATATATATATATATAGTAAATAAATGTTAATTAAATGTAGTAGAGGTAAAAACAACAACAACAACAACAACAACAACAACGACAATAATAATATATTATTATTATTATTATTATTATTATTATTGTACAACATGGATTCTGTTGCACATTTACTTTGCCTTATACATAGTACTGAATGTATGTTAACCACTGAATTTAACAGTTCATTTGTACATCTCATTTGGATGAACGCTTTACTACTACTACTACTACTACTACTACTACTACTACTACTACTACTACTACTACTACTACTACTACTAATAATAATAATAATAATAATAATAATAATAATAATAATAATAATAATTAGTAGTAGTAGTAGTAGTAGTAGTAATTATTATCATTAGCATTAGTATTATTACTACTACTACTAGAAGTTACAACATGTTGTGCAAATATTGCCCTCTTGACCCAGTACCTTCCTGTTCTTTCACTTCCTGTTCTTTATAAAAAAACAAAACAAACAAAAAAAAAAAAAACACGCCCAATTGATAGGTTGTGAGTGAAGTTAACATGTTGAACACACTGAGACAGTGGGGCTGATTAAATGAGAACAGTATAAAAAGCATAAAACTCATTTACTAAATGAAATTTACAATAATGAAGGTAATTTGTGGAGGCAATGAAGGCAGCCTGTGGGAGAAAATCTAACAGGCTTTAAAAAAAAACAAAAAACAAAAAAACAAAAAACAGATGAGCATGGAGCACAAATGATCCCAATTCTCAGTGTTCATCAGATCTCCCACAGTTAGCATGCTGAAGTGGAGAGCTCAGCTCTTTAGGCTCTGAGCCGTGAGCAGTGTGACAGATTCAGCGTTTGTGCTGATGAGACGCTTCATCTGATGACAGCAGTTTTCTGCTGAAACACCGGCCGAGCTCCGCACAGACAGCTGAGACGTACAAACACACCACTGACTGCAAAGGTACACATCTCTTATGAAAACAAACAGTACGGAGAGGATGTGACTGGCATACTACTACAACATCATAAAAAAACGGTTTCCTGACTTCTGCTTCTCTCTGCGTTTAAGAAATAGTCAACTTCCCTCAGTTACTGTACAAGGTAATAATAAGCCTAATGCAAATGTATTATTTATTGATTTTGGTTATGACAGCTTATCACTGCTGAGAGACTGTTAATTGCAAATGCATTTTTTTTTCTTCACCGTTTCCTTAATAACTAATAACCTGCTTTTGGTACAAGACATATTTTAAAAAAAACAAAATTCCATGAATACATTTACATTAGCAGAATCCTACTTATTAAATGCATATTAAATTAAGTTTAAATGATTTTATGTGAAAAAAGTAGTATATATATCTATAATTAATCTATAAATATGGTCAAAAATAGAGTCACTATTTGAAATATTATTTACAATTTAATGTGATGGCAAAGCTGAATGTTTTAGCATAACTTCTCCAATTTTCAGTGTCACATGATCCTTCAGAAATCATCCTAATATGCTGATGCTCAAGATACATATTATTAATACTGAATAATCCTATTCATAATATTGCTGCTATACATTTTTGTGGAAGCCTTTTTAGGATTATTTGATGAATATATAAGTTTAAAAGAACAGTATGTATTTTAACTTATTAAAAAAATGCAAATTTAACATCTATTAAACCATGTATGGAAATGTAGTGTATACAGTGCCTTGCGAAAATATTCACACACCTTCATTTTTTTTTTTCCCACCCACATCAATATACACCATAATGACAAAGCACTCCTGCTGTGTGCTTATGGTCACTGTCCTGTTGGAAGGTGATCCTTCTGCCCAGTCTGAGGTTCTGAACGGTCTAAATTGGGTTTTCATTAAGGCTATCTCAGTATTTTGGTGCACTGAGCTTTCTTTTTACTCTGACAATTCCCTCAGTCCCTGCCACTGAAAAACAGCCCCACAGCATACTGCTACCAGCATACCTTACTTTTGGGATGGTACTCTGATGACGAGCAGTGCTTTGTTTCCTTTAAACATAATGCTTGGAATTGAGGTTCATCAGACCAGAGAATCTTGTTTCTCATAGTCTGAAGGTCCTTTAAGAGCTTTGTTGCGGTGTTTTCTTGTGTCTTCACTAAGGAGAGGATTGAGTTTGGCCACACCGCCATAAAGACCGGATTGGTGGATGTTTGTCCTTCTGTAAGTTTCTTCCATCTCCACATATGATCATGGAGCTCAACTAGAGTGACCATCAGCTTCTTGGTCTCCAGTCTAACCAAGCCCCTTCTCCATCAATTTCTCAGTTTGGCCAGGAGGCCAGCTCCAGGAAAAGTTGTTCCATGCATCTTCCATTATGGATAATGGAGGCTACATGCTTCTGTGAACCTTCAATGCAGAAGAATTTTTTCCCAAATCTGTGCCTTGACACAAGCCTGTTTCTGAGCTCTACAGACAGTTATTTTGACCTCAGGGCTTGGTTTTTGCTTTGATATGCATTTTTAGCTGTTAGACCTTTTCTGAGAGGTGTGTGCCTTTCCAAATCATACTGATTCAAATAAATTTGCCACTTTTCAACTCCACTTGAAGTGTAATAACATCTACAAGTGATATGAATGCTCCTGAGCTAAATTTCAAGTGTCCCAGAAAAGGGTATGAATACTTATGCAATTAAATATTTTTATTATTATTATTATTATTATTATTATTATTATTATTATTATTTTATTATTTTTATTTCTAATCAAATTCTAGTCAACTGTTTTGTGCTTTGTCAATATGGTGCATGGAGTGTAGATTGATATGGAAAAAACTAATTTGAAAGAAGTTTACGATAAGGCTGCAACATAAAATATGGAGGGAAAAAAAAAAAAAAAAGAATACTTTCGCAAGGCACTGTAATTGTTCCCAGTTTCCTGTAATATGTGACCCTGGATCACAAAACCAGTCATAAGTCAATTTTTTCAAAATTGAAATTTATACATCATATGAAAGTTGGATAAATACGTTTTTAATTGATGTATAGTTTGTTAGGATAGTACAATATTTGGCTGAGATACAACTATTTAAAAATCAGGAATCTGAGGGTGCAAAAAATCAAATTATTGAGAAAATTGCCTTTAAAGTTCTTCAAATGACTACTTTCTGAATCTCAGGTACCATCAATATAATTGTAGAAACACACAAAGCTGTTCACTCATTAATGAACTGTACATCCATCCATACTGCACATCTATAGCTTACGTTCTTTCGACTTGTTTATCTGAGCTCACTTTCCATCTACCACACACAAATCAATAGGTGTGGAATAATAAGGCCCTTGGGGACAAATTCCAGAAAAATGCCTGGCAATAACATGAGATAAGAGCCCTGGGAACAGAAGTCACCAGAGACACCCAGAACCTTCTATAGGACAGATCTGTGCATCAGATCACACGTTTTCCCGCAAGAAGGACATACAGCTCCATAAAGATCAGCAGCGCACACATTTGTCACGCCACGTGACTGATACGCCCCACAAGCTTTCGTAACATCATGTATAAAGGTTTTATGTTCTATAGGGCAGGTTAGCTAATGAATAAGAAGATTAGCATATCTTTCTTTTTGTTCTGAACTTAGGATGCAAAAGAACTGTAAAAGACTTGTTAGAATAGACTGAATAAAAATCAAAGAAGTGTTTATGAACACAAATTTGATTTTCATTTGAGCTATGTGATTTTGAGTTATTGCAAATGAAACAACAAAACCTCTTTTTTCAGGTGAAGCCAGTGAAAGTGGACAAACACAGACAAGTTATTCAGTATACTATGGTACCTAGTATAAAAATACTTCTGACACAGATAAAACAAGGACTTAACCGATATTTCCAAGACAGTTCTTGTAATTGTAAACTGTGACGTTAATGTGCTGCGGATTGCGATGCGTTCCCTAGAGGCTCCGTAAGTCTTGCTTGAAATGGAGCAACTCCACCAAACCAATTAAACCTCTCTGTCTCTCATAGATTTGTTTCAGGGGAATTTCAATGACCTGGTAGATTTAGTATCAACAGAGCAAATCTCTATATTCTGCTTGTTTTACAAACTGTTCACCCACAATGATTGTTCTAATGGCATCACTGTGAAAACTTCCTACTGAAACCTTTACTTTTAAGAGTGCACTGACACGCGTGTCTATCAGTTCATCATTTCAGTCACTATATCGCCTACACAGAAGTTGAACAGAAAGTGCCCATAACCACCTTGTGTCAAACCAAACTAAGTGTGACAGGAAAAACAAGTGCCCACGGGAGAGTTCGTTTTGTTTTAGGCCATTTCAAAGTCAGTCAGAATTAAAATCAGACTTGAGTTGGTGATAAAGGATACAGCTTCTCCACGATTCACTGCCACTCTCAGCCCTCCTCTAGCCAGCCAATGTCAAAAACAGAGTGAAAAGAGCAACAGTGCCCATTTAACAGGAAACGTCAAGTTATTGGAAAATCACTGTTCAAGGTCAGCACTGATTCAGTGTTATTTGATGGACGCCTATCCTATATGCCTATCCTACAGTTGTGTTCTGAAATGAGGAGGCAAAGTCCTCAAATTTCTTTTTTTTGTAAATCATATGTAAGCTTAAATAAAAAATAAAAAAAAATAAAAAGCATAAAAAAGCTGTTTTATATTTTAACATTAACAAATTTGTAATTAATATTCAATTTATTAAAGCGACAAGTACTTCAAAGGATTAGTTCACTGCCAGAACAAAAATTTATGGATAATTTACTCACCCCTTTGTCATTCAAGATGTTCATGTCTTTCTTTCTTCAGTCGTAAAGAAATTATGTTTCTTGAGGAAAACATTTCAGGAATTATCACCTTATAGTGGACTTCAATGGTGCCCCCAAGTTTGAACTTCCAAAATACAGTTTAGATGCAGCTTCAAATGGCTCTTAACGATCCCATCTGACGAAGAAGGGTCATATCTAGCAACACGATCAGTCATTTTTCAACTAATTTTTAACCTCAAATGCTCGTCTTGTCTTGTCTCTGCAATGTGTAATCCGGGGCAATACAGTTAGGTTATGTTGAAAAACGTCCCATCTCATTTTCTTCTTTACCTTCAAAATCATCCTACATCGCTGTTTTACATTTTTTGTAAAGGGCGTTTGATCTTCTTTGCACGTTCACTTTGTAAACACTGGGTCGGTACTTCTGCAGCGATGTAGGATGATTTTGAATTCGGGGATGAAAAAGAGATGGGAGTTTTGACATACCCTAACGGTCTTAAACTGGAAAAAACAAGAGTTCACGCAAAGCTAGACAAGAAGAGCATTTGAGATTAAAAAGTATATAAATTGTCAATTTGTTTTGAAAAAGACAAATCGTTTTGCCAGATAAGACTCTTCATCCTCGGCTAGGATCGTTCAGAGCCTTTTGAAGCTGCATTTAAAAGGAACACTCCACTTTTTTTGAAAATAGGCTCATTGTCCAACTCCCCTACAGTTGAGTTTTACCGTTTTTGAATCCATTCAGCCGATTTCCGGGTCTGGCGGTAGCACTTTTAGCATAGCTTAGCATAGATCATTGAATCTGATTAGACCTATAGCATCTTGCTCAAAAATGACCATATATAATGACAATATTTTTCCTATTTAAAACTTGACTCTTCTGTAGTTACATTGTGTACAAAGACAGACGAAAAATGAAAAGCTGCGATTTTCTAGGCTGATATGGCTAGGAACTATACTCTCATTCCGGCGTAATAATCAAGGAACTTTGCTGCCGTACCATGGGTGCAGCAGGCGCAATAATATTACGCAGCGCCTGAAAGTGACCGGCACTAAGTTTGTGTAGATGCAGAGTTGCATCCGGCAGAGTTGACGACTGCGTAATATCATTGCGCCTCCTGCACCCACGGTACAGCAGCAAAGTTCCTTAATTATTACGCTGGAATGAGAGTATAGTTCCTAGTCATATCGACCTAGAAAATCGCAGCTTTTCATCTTTGTACATGATGTAACTACTGAAGAGTCAAGTTTTAAATAGGAAAAATATTGAAAATCTTTGGTCATTATTGAGCGAGATGCTAACGGTCTAATCTGATTCAATGATCTATGCTAAGATATGCTAAAAGTGCTACTGCCAGACCCGAAGATCAGCTGAATGGATTCAAAAATGGTAAAACTCAACTGTTTAACTCTAGGGGAGTTGGAAAATGAGCCTATTTTCAAAAAAAGTGGAGTGTGCCTTTAAACTGCATTTTGAAAGTTCAAACTTGTGGGCACCATTGACGTTCACTATATGGAGATAAACTGAAATGTTGTCCTCAAGAAACAATTTTTTAATCGACTGAAGAAAGAAAGACATGAACATCTTGGATGACAAGGGGGTGAGTAAATTATCTGTATTTTTTTGCTCTGGAAGTGAACTTCTTTAAATCAACATTTTAAACTGCTGTCAATATAACAATAGACTGTTTAAAATGTAATCTAAATTCTACATGTAAAAAAAACAGGAGATCATAGGGCTGCGATATGAAAAAAATCATTATTTTAAATTATTGCTCTTTATATTGTAATAATGATTATTAATATCAATACAGAAAACAATACAATACATTTTTGTTTTGTTTTGGGCACATCACATTCTGGCTTCACAGACAACCATGTCAGTCCATGACATTAGCCAAGTCTAGCCTAAGTAGTCTAAGTGCCTCTGATTGGCCGACGAATTCGTAAGTTCAATAGAAACGCACTTGAGTGGTTATAATGTTCAATGCTGCACAGATTGGCATGTAAAGCAATCTGATGCAGTGTGAGCGAATTTTAAATGTAATTTTCATAATGACGAAACTTATAATTAATTGTGCAAAGGCATTTTATGCCCATTTGTCTTGAATTTAAAAAGCATTTTGCTTTATTTTGGTAGCATTTCTGCCACAAGCCCTCATTAATTTCCGCCCCTCCTTGTCAAGTATTATCATGTGGCATATTATGTAAATATCAAACCACAATGACCATATTTTTTACTTCCTTGTAAAACTTCATTAACTCAACACTTGTGTTTCTTGTTAGTCTCTGAAACCTTTTTTAGGGCAGGTGTGGATATAAAACTGATGAGCATGTAAACGGTGAGGAGCTCATAAATCACAGCAGTGCTGTCTGGACTCTGACTGAATCAGCAAACACTGCAAAGCAGAATAAAAGACAGTTTGCAGGAAAGCATTAAAAAAAAAAAAAAAAAGGCCGTTTGTTGACCCAGTGTGACCATCCACCCACCTGGCACTAAATTTACAAAGGGCTTAAACTCAGTTTCACAGAGAGGGTTCAGAAATGGGAAGTAACACATGGAAGGAGATTACAAATCATTCCTCATCATTTTCATCATCTCTTGTACTCGTTTAACCTGTCTTGGTTAGATCATGAAAGTGTAGTGCCTAAAGCCTGAAAACACACTGCACAATTTTTGGCTGTCCCAGACAAAAGATTGGCATTGTGAAACAATCGTGGCGATTTCTGTGATCGTGGCTCCCAATCTGTGATCCTATGTCGCACAGTGAGAAAGGTTCAAAGATACAATCATTTTCTGGCAGTGTCAGAAATTCAGCCTGATCAAAGCACGGTGTGTTTGCTGCCACGTCCCACGTTTACTGACCAGCCAATAAAAACGCCACATGAAAACAGTGTGACATGGCACTAAAACTTAAGACTGCTCACCTCAAGCTCTTATTCCTTCCTCTTTCACCGCTTCCACTTTTTTCACCACACATAAAAACAAGTGCCAAACTGTGGTTTATTATGCTCTTTTTGTTTACCACTAGCACATGCTGATGACGTTTTATTCGTCTATAGTAACGTGCGTCATAGCCTACGAGTCAATAGGTGTCGTACCCAAGTTTATTAGATCCATGTCACACAGTGTGATCAGCAATGATCTTATAGGATTGCTCAAATCGTGCAGAAGGCTTAAAGGAGAAGTCCACTTCCAGAACAAAAATTTACAGATGATGTACTCACCCCCTTGTCATCCAAGAGGGTCATGTCTTTCTTTCTTCAGTCGTAAAGAAATTATTTTTTTTTGAGGGAATTTCAGGATTTTTTCTTCATATAATGGACTGATATGGTGCCCCAAGTTTGAACTTCCAAAATGCAGTTTAAATGCGGCTTTAAGCGATCCCAAATGCGGTTGTAAACGATCCCAGCCAAGGCAGAAGGGTCGTATCTAGCAAAACGATCGGTTATTTTCATTAAAATAATACAGTTTATATACTTTTTAATGTCAAATGCTCGTCTTGTTTTACTCTGCCTGAACACTGTGTATTCTAGCTCAAGACAGTTATGGTATGTCAAATAACTCAGACCGTATTTTCTCCCTCAACTTCAAAAATCGTCCTATATCGCTGTTTTACCTTTTTTGTTAAGGGCGTTTGATCTTCTTTGCATGTTCACTCTGCAAAGACTTGGTCGAAACTTCTGCAGCGTTGCAGGATTTTGAAATGATTTGTGAAGATGAGGGAGAAGATACAGTCTGAGTTTTTCGACATACCCTAACTGTCTTGAGCCAGAATACACAGAGTTCAGGGAGAGTAAGACAAGATGAGCATTTGAGATTAAAAAGTATTTAAATTGCATTTTTTCAATGAAAGTAACCGATCGTTTCGCTAGATAAAACCCTTCTTCCTCGGCTGGAATCGTTTACAACTGCTTTGGGATTGTTTGAAGCTGCATCTAAACTGCATTTTGGAAGTTCAAAGTCGTGGCACCATATCAGTCCATTATATGGAGAAAAATGCTGAAATGTTTTCCTCAAAAAACAATTTCTTTACAACTAAAGAAAGAAAGACATGAACATCTTGGATGACAAGGGGGTAAGTACATTATCTAGTAAATTGTTGTTCTGGAAGTGGACTTTCACCTTTAAGGGTGACAAAATAAAGCACAATACAAAAATGCAACAAGGTATTGTGGATCGTGACAACAGGTATTGTTGTTTACCAAAATGAAAGTTTAATTTGGCATCAGCCAGGAGGTCACACACTTGAGCTTTCATGTTTATTAATAATAATTAATAAATTAAAAATAAAATATATTTTTAATTAAATTAAAATTTGAACCAGTCCTTCTAGGAATTTTGTAGAATCAAGCAAACTTGTTTTTCCGCAAAAGAATGTTAACCTGACAGGAGAGAAAGTAATATTAGCTAGTAAAAATCCATAAATGAACTAAAACCCATTTTTTTTTTGTTTTTGTTTTTTTTTGAAACCACAAAACAAAACACAAAAACTCTGCACATTTGCCTTATATTTGTTAGTAAAAAGCTTTTCTTTCTTGCAGTGGCTTTTTCTGTTTCTGAACACCGTGAACAAGCATTAGGCATTTGCTGAATAAATGCAATGCACAAGTAAATTGCATTTAAACAAAGTTAATCGGTTTTAGTCATTTAGAAAAAAGCTACTGCATGTCATACCTGTTATAAATATGTAATAAGTCATGGTTAATTTATTCTGTGAATTATTGTCTACTTAATTAATTTATTAAGATTTCTTTTTTGTCCACATGCATTTGACACAGATTATTATTTAACACCGTGTTGTACTTTGTCCCAACCAGGCATGATGTTTCCAAGTGCTTTAGGTGTCCAAAATGAAAGTGAAAGTTTTGCACAAGCAACACAATTACAGCCAATCAGAACATAGAAAGCAGGGCTGGGTAATAAAGGAATAACATTATAATAATGCCAAAAGCAGAACAAAACCGTGTTACTCATTTGAACCATGCTACACAGACCATTTATCCACTCGGGTCAAAGTTCAAACGCCAGCGCAGCACAGCGTGAGCTTACTAGAGCAGATGCTGATAGATAGATACGTCTAGATAGATTGATATTTGCTGATAAGTCTCAGTCATGTGACCAGTAAACAGGACTTGTAAATGAACAGCAATGAACACAAACGACTCTTATTTAAACTAGTTAAATCATTCGCCATCATTTTCATCATCTCTTGTACCCGTTTAACCTTTCCTAGTTAGATCATGAAAGTGCAGGGCCTAAGGGTGTCAAAATACAGCACAATACAAAAATGCAACAATATGTATAATAGGTATTGTAATTCACCAAAATTAAAGTTTACACAGATTTAAGTTGGCATTAAATATGGTAAAGCTAGGAAGTCACACACATGAGCGTTGATGTTTATTAACAATATTTGTAATTAAATTTAAATTTGAACCAGTCCTTCTAGGAATTTCCAGAATCAAGCAAACTTTGCATTATTAATATTTATTTGTTTTATTTTTTTGTTTTTTGCATTTCCACAATTGTTCCACAAAAGAATGTTAACCTGAGAGGACGGAAAGTAATAACGTGAAGTGTTTGAATTCAGTGATGAACACACATGGCTCTTATTTCAACTAGTTTAAAGCCAGATAAAACAGCGCTGACAAACAGGAGAAACACTGTGCACAACGAGACAGTCAGAAGGCTTTTTAATCTACAAATCACCATAATTTACCATGGATTTACTGTAGTAACACTAACTGCACCATGATATTGTGGCGGAAATGTGGGATATTCTTATTGAGTTTTATTATATTATTAACTTATATGTATTAAATGTATTAAAGGAGTAATAGAATATAATTACAGTATTTTTTTGTGATTAAGTTGTAGCGTTTGCATTTATACAAGTGTATAACTGTATGTACTGTATTCAGACTACTGTTTTTCATAAAAATACCTAGAAACTATACGGTGACATTTTTATCATGGTATTGAGGTGAAACGTGTGATCAGCTGAGGTTATGATCTAAATGTATGCTACTATGGAGAACCAATAGTAAATTTTAATAGAACTCAAACAGTCAGAATATAAAATATAAAAATGAGGTTGTCATTTTTTTTTTTTTTTTTTTTTTAACAGAAGTTACTGTTTTTAATAATGAACATAAATTTACTAGGCAAAAGATTACTCGCAATTAATCACATCCAAAATAAAAGTTTATATACATTTATATACATCACTTGTGTATAATTTAGATTATGTATAAATTAGTGCTGTCAAACAATTAATCACATCCAAAATAAAAGTTTGTTTACATAATTTACAAAGTTTCTGTACTGTGAATATTTATTATGTATATACAAATATACACGTTTAAGAAAAATTTTATGTTTATATATTACAAATATTTATATATAATATCAATTATATGAATATAAATATATACATGTAAATACATATAAATATTTTAAAATGTTTACTGTATGTGTGTGTATTTATATATACACAATAAATATACACAGTATACGCACATATATTATGTAAACAAAAACTTTTATTTTTAAAAGCCCTAAGATTTACATCTGCATCCTAACCCAATCTACTGTCAAATGTGCATTTCGAAGCAATAAAACAGAAAAAAAAAAAAATGTATATTAATATTGCAACATGGACTGCAAACTGTTCTAAAGATGCATGTCAAAGTCAGGCAACAGAAACCTGTTTCATGATTTGAAACAACACGCAGAACATGCGGAAACTAAGAAATTTATTTTTCTATTAATGTAAATTAATAGAAAAATAAATTTATTTTGTCAAGAAAAAAATGACTGGAAAAGTGTACGAAATTCAAAAACGTGAAGTTGTGTTCTGATCATAAAGAGTACTTTAAAATTACAATTAACAGCCTGGTTTCCAAAAGCAAAAATCTGCCTTTAAAGATTTTAAATTTATCTTCATTAATATTTATATTGACTAAAATGAACATTTTTATCATGGTAACTTTTTAGCGCAACTATATTGCCCAAGTTAGATTTGAGACATAAACAGATACAACACTATTACAGAAAAGTTCTTACCTGTAGTGTACATGTGTGACTGTTGGATCTCTGTAACCAAAAATCCATGTCTGAATGTCCATGGGTCTTGCATTAGGGTAGGCTACAGTCACGTCTATTACCCACTGTAGCCCTTTTGCTTTGTTACCTGAAGGTGGGCAGACACAGAGACTTGAGTCAGAGAAAGAGCTGTACGAATGTTAACTTTAAGGCCAATTCACATCAACAATGCAATGAAAAAGCTCTAGTCATACTATTCACATCCAAACACATACTTGATAGCTATAGCAGAGGGGAGACAGCAGCAAGTTTCATGTAAAAGCTTTCAATAGCAGGTCATATAGGCCTATGTTATGTTTTTCTTTATTTCTTATCTCTCCTTTTGTGTTCCACAGAAGAGAGACAGTCAAACGGGGTTGTTTTCACACACTGCAATGATTTTCATTTAATAATAATAATAATAATACCATAAAATTATTTTTTTTCTATATTTTGACTAACTGAATGCGTAATTTTGATGCAGTCATTAACTATAATTCTCAAAATGAACTGAATGAACCACTGTTAGTCCTTGAGTTTAAGAATTACAAATGCGCAAAACATTTTTTCTATTCATTACAACTATTCATTGTGTTGTCTGATCAACGAGACGGACTTAAGAAAGCTCTGTGTAATTATGGTCCACCAAAGACCGATTAGATGTTTCTAAGGATGCGCTCAAAAACAGCTGTACGGGGAATGACAGAATGGAACAGAACATACGGTTATTTAAAAGTTGAACTATATTTAACTTGACACAATGTCTGTAAAATGGTGTGGGATCTCTAAAATAAAATCTAACCAAAACAACAGCATGAGAAGTTACGCCACTGGCTGTCTACATTAATTAAAGAAATAGTGCAGAAAGAAATTCAAGAACACACATGCCTTCATTAGGATAACTAACAAATAAAAAACATCAAATATCCACCTAGCAAATATATTTTATGTACCAGTGTTGTTACTAGGGATGCGTGATATTGGATATTTGCCGATATCAGACATGGCAATATTTTTCAACTGATTTTGGCCGATAACCGATGCAGATATTGATATGTTTCCTTTTGTTTGGAAACAACACCAAGTCTCTCCTTTGAGGAATTTATAAGCAAATTATTTTTTATTTTGGTCAGTTTTTGACAAAAACTTATTTCTTAGAATTAAATAAACAATAATGAAGCTCTTTTATAATGACAGTACACTGAAGCTTTGAAAACACCTATAAACAATCTATATATCAATCGCTGAATTTTTATTATTATTATTATTTTTTTCAGAAAGATGCAGTGATAACCTTAACATTTTATTTTAAGATTTAACATTTGTAGATGACCTAAAGCAAAAGAGTTTAGAGCTCATATTTATTAATATTACACATTAAGGAATAAATCAGTATATATAAAATTGTTTATTTATATACATTTATAGCACCCCCTACGGAATTTAAACTCTTTACCGAACAGGCTTACTCTATCACACACTCAACGCTTCATTCGGTATACGTTCATTCTCAGATTAAATGCAGTGATCCAAAACTGTGAATCTAATCATCATTCTGGCAAAACTTTGCTTTAAGAATGAGCTCCACTGCTGACATGATCGGAGCACCCGAGCACACCCTAAGTTTACATCAAGATATACTGACAATTTTTTATATCGGCCGATGCCTTTATTTAAATTTAAAGCCATTATCGGTTAGATATCGGTCCAATAATATTGTGCATCCCAAAGTGTTACTGTTAACAAAATGGAAATAAGCTAAAATAAATTTGCAGTGAAACTGACATAAAACTGAAATAAAAAGTCCTAAAAAGTCCTAAAACACACAAAATAGAGCTAAATATAAATATAAAAAATAAAGATAAAACTATATTTAATAAACGCTGACAATATAAAAAGCAATATCAAAAACATATACAACAGTATATAAATGGAACAAAAATAAAACTATTTATGTAAATGCTTTAAATTACTAAAACAACCATAGTCCTCATAAAAACAGAGGCATTTATATTGTTTATATAACATATGATGGGAATACTGCTTACTCCAAAGCCTCTTTCACACAGTAATACCAGTAAAAATACCAGAACAACAGGTAAATGAAAAAATGCGCTGTTCACATGGGCAATGACGTTCTGTCTATTTACCAGTAAAGCGCCATTCACACATCAGCTTCAAAATACTGGTAAATTGTGTGACATCATTAACCTGGAAATGACCTATGGCTGCACCGTTTGTAAACATGGAGGGGTAAATGTGGTCAGTGTTTTTGTTGATGTTTTCATTTTTGTGTCAAACATTCTCATTCATGCAGCTACTTTTGGCTCAAAGACATCCTATTAGCTGACTTCAAACCGAACTACACAGCACCGATTAAATGCGTCATCTGCGTCACACCATTTCCTAACTACATGCAAAGCCGTGACGCACAATAAAAGGTGAAAAATCTTTTCCATGTTAATCGGAGACGTTGCGACTGGAACAGCAACATACAAACCAATGACAGTGATAATCTCAGGTACAGATTATGTGCTTTATATAAAGTTGAATGTGTCTAACATGAGTTTGAATAGCATTTTGTGTGACCTTTATAGCCAAACTGAAAGCAACAACAGAAAGTTTACCTCAGATCTTGAAAATAAATGAAAGCAAAGGTTACATTAAAGTGTATTCCATAAAGACAGTATCAGTCACTCAGTATGTACATTTAATAATGTTAAAAAGGTTTAATATTTATGAATTAGATCATAAACTTGCCCATTCTTTGGGAGTGTGATAACGGTCACGTCGCAATGTCACGTCGCAATGTCACGTTGTGTGTGGTGTGGACACCCAAATTGCTTGTTGCTGGAATCTTGTTGCGTCGTGTGTAGTTAGGACACGGTGTCAGAATGTTATGTGCTCATACCGATAATCTTGTTCTGCGTTCACAGAGAACAAATTACTGGTAAACCGCCAGAACAAATTTACCAGTATTTTTTGAAAAGGTTCTTTTACCAGTAAAGACTGTAAGTGTGAAAAGGGCTAAAGTGATTTAAAGTCTTACAGTGACTTAAAATGTGATGAGGGTGGGAAATGTATTGTCCAAGCAGTGTGATCGCTTTTAGATAAAAAGAGCAATTTAGAGATGCAACTCCTAGAGAGAGCAGCCATATAACAATATAGCTGAACAAACAAACAAAACAAAAACTAGTCCACCTTAAACAAGCAGTGACTACGCCACTTTAATCTCCTTAAGGATCTATTTGTACATTGGTTCACTTAACATATCTTCATACTGTACATGCAAATCTCCAAGAGGAATGAAGATGAATTTTAAAAATGTGCGTTGTGTGTGGGCATGTCCTCTGATGTGTTCTGAGAGACTGTGATGGTTGTCTACACATATTTACTGAGAGACAATACTAGCAGCTTATTATCTTGTTTAACCAGCCTTAGAGTTTCTTTGTTTTGAAACCATGCCTGTCAGAACACAACAGCTCCATTAGTTAACCCAATAACAGCAAGTCCACCATTAAGCAGAGCAAATATATGCTCTGCATAAGTCGTGCGAGGAGACAAAATGGAAGATCCATCCAGCAAGGAAGTTCAAGTGTGTTCTAGGTGTGGTGGGAAAATATTGACACAGTATAGTTCTACAATACACTACAGTCAAAACTCAGTCAATGCACTGAAGTATCAGCATTTGAAGCTATTCTTATTATCTTTTTAAATGAATGGATTAATTATCCAAACATAAAAAAGTCTGTTATTTACTGACCCTCATGTCAATCCAAATCTGTATGTATTTGTTTCTTCAGTAGGGAATATTACTGACTATTAACCAGTTGCTTATTAGCACGCAGATTACTAGGATATTTGCTACTTAACTGTACTCGTAAAGCATGTTTTAATGCCTTATTTTGCACAACCATATTCTACATCACTTAAAGGAGTCATCGGATGCCCATTTTCCACAAGTTGATATGATTCTTTAGGGTCTTAATGAAAAGTCTATAATATACTTTGGTTCAAAATTCTCAATGGTAGTGTAAAACAACGTCCCTTTTACCTTGCCAAAATCAGCTCTGCAAAAATCATTATGTTCTGGTCGAGGTTGCTTTAAATGTTAATGAGCTCTGCTCGCCCCGCCCCTCTCTTCTCTCTGTGGAGTGACGAGCCTGTTTACTTTAGCTGCATTTAGCCACTAAACTTGCTAACTAGCATATTATTAGGAAAGGTAATCGCAAAGATTCATTAAAAAAACCCTTATACTCACTTCTGCTGTAAGTGAAGCTGGATCATGAATGATTTGCGCGAACATAGACGGATATATGTCAATCGGGTGGCGCGTTCCCTTCACAAACAAACGTAACCCACTGCATCTTTAGCGGCTCAGATGTCCTCTCAAATCGCTAAATCTGAAACATTTTTGTCTTCACCTGCACCGAAGTTGACACAATGGCAGTCAGACTGTTCTCAGCTCATTTAGCGCAGGTCTAAGGTAATACGGTCATGTCAATCGACTATCATGGGAGCGACCTTGGTTGGTGTGATATCACACCATGAAGATGCTGAGAATGGCCTGATTTGAAAAAGGGGATATTACTTATAAAGATAAAAAAAAATATCACTGGGTGGATTTTTATTATTATAGGGTGGTTGTGTACACACACTACCAACACACATTTATGTTCAAACAACATGTAAAAGTGAATTTTGCATCCGATGACCCCTTTAACCCTACCCCACACCTAAATATAACTACTACTACAACTACTACTGCAACTACCTTACTTACTATTAATAAGCAGATAATTAAGAGTTTATTAACTCTTAGTTAATAGAGAACATGTGTTCCACAATCTAAAGTGTGCCAGTTTCTTGAAAAAAAATGTTTGTGTGCATTTTATCAATACAATAAAAGTCATTGAGTCCACTGTTGTTTACTTATATGTTTATCAGCCCGATCAAATGAAAGAAAACAAATCACCACAACATATTTCTCCTTTTTATTGTTTGGATGCTGAACCATCCATTTAGCTTTCTAGACGTTATGACAATGACATATACTTGTACTGAAAATGAATAATGCAAATAGCAGTGGTGCAGAAAACTGTGTGCAAATATTTCATATTGTTTTGTTTGATGTTTTGCAAACAGGCCTTTACAACTTCATTTACATAAAGAAACTTGAAAAGAAAAAAAATACATTTTTGGATAATTGATAAATTGACTGTTTTATTTATTCATCTATTGATTCTTTTTTAACCTTTAGTTAACTTACCAATAAATAATAACAGTAACTTCTGCTATTAAACTTTCAATGTTTTATTCAAACATTTTATCATTTAAAAAAAAAAAAGAAAGAAAGAAAGAAATCCACCATAAAGTGGCATGAAAGTCATTAATAATACAAACGTCTCTTATGGTTTGGACTGATTGTGAGAATCTTAAAATGCTTTTGTTCATTCAGCATGATTAAACAACACGGCAGACAACTAGCTGCCCAGTGTGTTCTGTTAATACATTGCGGGCTGTGAGGGTTGCCAAGAGTTTGGTTATAGAATGTGGTTTTCATGCTTCTAAAAAAAACAAAATGCTGTAAAAATACAGCTGTATTAAGCAACATTGCCATACTGGCCATCAGCATCTGCTCTAGGGAGTATTGTTTTGCGTGAAACATGTCAAAGAATAGGTGATGAATGTGAACAGTGCAACACATCAACACATTTTCGTATACAGAACATAATTCAGACAAAGAACCATGGGAAATACGAAAGACCAGTATCTGTTTTAACATTAAGAAGTTGATTTTGTTCCTTACTTTGACCTGGGGGACTTCCGTCTGTTCCCAGGATGCCGTTTTCCTGCTGGGGTCCTAAGGTCTTCAGGATAATCTGTGTGGCGCCCAGCCGTGGCAGTGTTACGTGAGTCAAGTAAGGCAAGTCATTCTTTTTGGCAAAAGATTGACTTGTCTCTCGCCTCTTTCTTAGGAAGCCACCCTCAGGAAACAGCACAATCCACTTCCTGTCTCTGCTGTAGTAATACTTGTCTAGGTGATCCTTCAGGTAAACTAGCTGCTTTTCTCGATGTGCTTTGCCCTGTTGATAATGACAGATCTCGTTGGTGTCGACTAAATTTCATTTAGTTTGTTTGCATAATTAAGTTGGAATATCAACTCACTATCCTTGTCACATTACGTTAAAAATATCTATATTTTCTTTTTAAGTGGACAGGTCTTACCTGTCTGATGAAGAAATCTCCATGAATCAGGGACACAACCCCAAAATTGGTATATTTAAAAACATGGTCCATCAACCACATCATCTTTCGTACAACCTGGATAAGAATATGAGGATTAGTTTTTTGATTGGTTTCTGATTGTGATCTGGAAATATTATCAGTGTGACATTAGCTACGTCTAATGTACAATTCACAACCTTCAGAGCAGTGCTAAATTCAACCCAAGTAGAAGTGTGCTTACCGTGCCCTTGTCCTGCAAGCACATCATTAGGGTGCACACGTCTCCTGTAGCTTGATGGTTGACTATAACCATGGCCTCATCTTCAGACATTGGTCTCACATCATCACCCCATTCTGTCACTAAATAAAAGACAAAACACCCATTACTCAGACTGTCAGAAAACATTGTGTGTTGTTGAAAAAGAACATATGAACACAAAATTCCTACACGTTATTAATACGCATTACATTTACATATATACAACTGTTGCAAAGTTTTTTGTTTTTTTTTTTTATTTCTTGTATCAGAGCGGCTTGCTCACAGTAAATGCTGCTACACAAACTGTTATCATGTACATGTGTGGAGCATCTCAAACTCCATCTCTGCATATTGCTGTAAGTTTGGGTTTATTATAACGTTCATCTGGGAATGCAATGTGTGCATTTCATCAGATTTGTAAGGTAAATCATTTACAAACCTACGCAAACACAGGAGAATACATCTCAATACGCTAACTGTTCATCATGATTTCAGGATAAAAGCTCAAACCTTCACTTTTGAGTTCATACATTTTGATGTCCACATATTAATTAAATTACAGTGGCTACAGCATTTCTGTCGTAAAGAAATTGCCAAATTAAAGATTAATTGGAAATTTAAATTAAACGATGTTTGGTCAATATTAGATCACACAGTAGTGTGTAAAAACAATCGTCAGGCCTTTGACGCCCTCTGCAGTCATTTGTTTGACAGTTGCTTACTATTTTGGTGGAAACATGATGCACTTTCGTCATTATTTTTTTAATGAATAGAAAGTTCATCAGAACAACATTTTTTTAACAATGTAAAAGCCTTTTTCTATCAATATAAAACATCCATGCTGAAAGATTATAAATGTAAAAAAAAAAAAAAAAAAAAAAAAAAAAAAATATATATATATATAATAATAATAATAATAATAATAATCCCCACAACATTATACCACTGTGTAACAACAGATTACTTAAATTACAAATAAAAATATAACATACAGAGTAATTTTGTGTTTATGTCTGTGTATATCCCAATTGTCATTAAGTTGTATTGCTTGTATTAGGGTTATATATCAGTCATTTGTTTTAATTCTTTGTTCTTATTGTACTGTATTAACATTTCAGATTCTTAGATCAATATTTGTATTTATTTACTGGTGCATTTACATAATGTCCTATCAGTCAGCAAAGAAAAAGGTCAACTTAATGAGCACTAACTCTGAGGCCGATGTTTTCCAGTGTAGTCAGAACCTTTTCTACAAGTCACAAGAGATTGAAACTGACCCCAAAGATATTCCCTCTCACAGACACACAATCGCAATTCGATTATATCATCATGTACTAAACTGTGATTTATGTACAGCCATGTGTATCGAGTATCATATATCATGAGGTAGTGGCTGAAACTCATTCCTAATGCATCTATCGCTAATATCGGTCACCCTACTCTCAAGATATCTCATTGGCCTTTAAAAAAAGAAAATGTCCTAAAACACAACACTACAAGCAAGATATACAAGTACTAAAAGACACAAAAGGCACTTTGTTACTGCATTACATGGTGTAAATCTTCCCTCCACAACCGTTGTACTTTGCCCTTGACAGCGTGTTCAAACAACCCTGCGAAGAGCAAGAAACTCAATGGAGCTCTATGAGAGGTCATGCTGAGTCATGGCACGGCTGACAGCCTCTGCTGTTACCAGCAAGTCAAAGATCACAAACAAAACAACTATTACAGCACCTCCACCGTATCAGGCTCAGGGGTTGAGGGCACCTGACATGACAAGTTACGGGGCACCCATGTTTGCCAAAAGAAACCACCAGATCTTCTATCAACAAAGAGTATTTACTTACAGACTTCAGGACAACAAGAGGGGTTGGTACAATTTCAGACTGGGGCATTCTAGATCACAAAAACCTTGGTGAACTGCTCCAAGAACGGTCACGGAGTCCTTCTGCGAGGAAATCGATTAAAGGGATAGTTTACCTAAAAATGAAATTGTATTTCCCCATTATTTACTCACCCTAGGGCTGGTGATATGGCCAAACAACTATCATGATCATTTTTTTTCATATCAGTCGATATAGATAATTATCACGATAAAAGTTTTTTTTTTTTTTTTTTTTTTTTTTTTTTTTTTCAAGTTTAAAGGCAGACTTCTGCTACAATGTGAAAGTTGTCAAAAACCAGGTTAGATGTGGCTTTAAAATATGGTCAGAACATGACTAACTTCATATTTGTTTGAATTCTTCACACTTTTTCCAGTCATTTTTCCTTAAAATAATCCTAACTGAAAAAAACACTTTTTTAGTTTTGCATGTGTAATGTTTATCATGATTTAAAATGTATGCTTGCTTCTATGGGAGACCAATGCTTAATTTAAAAAAAAAAAAAAAGAAAGAAAAAAAACTGGGTCAGAATAAATATAACCATATAAAACTGAGGTTGCTACAATTTTGACAGATGTTACTTATTGACAATGAACAAAAAATTTCCTCTGCATCTTCAAGCTACTATCAAAAAAGTGATATTATTATTATTATTATTATTATTATTATTATTTATCAGACAACCCAAAACCTGTTTCTTGATTTGAAACAATATAACTCATTAGAACATGCAGAAATTAATTTTTCTATTTTTCTATTTATTTTGTATTATATTTATTAGATATTATTTTTAAGAAAAAAAAAAAATGGTCTGGTTTCTACAACTTTTTCTTTGGAGCAAAAATCTGACTTTAAACTTAAAAGAAATAGAGATTTGACATTTATCGTGATAATTATCGATATCGACTGATATGAAAAAAATTATTGTGATATTTGTTTTGCCCATAGCGCCCAGTCCTACTTTCAGAAGGATGATTTTCTATATTTTGATCTCTACCGTACATATCAGAGTTTATATCTAGACTATTAACTTTTATCCCAGTACTTCTGTGATTTTTTGAATGTTTGTAACACAGAAATAAAGAACTGTGTGGTTGAAAAGTCTGTGAAACTGTTTTATTCATATACATGACAGTGGCTCTATTTAGGTCAGCGGCAGCATGAACACAGATTTGAATGTTCAAATCACACTGGTCGTATGTTGCACGGAAGAAAGGTTGAGGAATCAAACAGATGAATCATTGTACTTTAGGAATAGAAAAATGGTGTTTATCGCAAACTCTCTCTCTCTCTCTCTCTATATATATATCTATATATATATATCTATATCTCTCTCTCTCTCTCTCTCTCTATATATATATATATATATATATATATATATATATATATATATATACACACACACATACATACATACACACGCGCACACACACACATACACTACCGTTCAAAAGTTTGGGGTCAGTAAGACTTGTAATAGTCTTTAAAGTCTCTTATGCTCATCAAGGCTGCATTTATTTGATTAAAAATATAGAAAAAAAAAAAAAAAAAAAAAAAAAAACAGTAATATTGCAAAATGTTTTTACAATATAAAATAATGTTTTTTATTTTAACATACTTTAAAATAGAATTTATTCCTGTGATGAAAAGCTGAATTTTTATCAGCTGTTACTCCAGTCTTAAGTGTCACATGATCCTTCAGAAATCATTCTAATATGCGGATTTATTATTAGAATGATCACTGTTGGATAATATCAACAGTTGTGCTGCCAAATATTTTTTGGAACCTGTGATTTTTTTTTTCTCAGGATTCATTCATGAATAACAAGTTTAAAAAGTACAGTGTTTATTCAAAATATAAATATTTTATAACAATGTAAATTATTTATTATTAACTATTAATAAACTTTTAATTATTAACTTAATACATCCTTGGTGAATAAAAGTATTAATTTCTTAAAAAAAAAAAAAAAGAAACAATAAAAATGTACTGACCCCAAACTTTTGAACGGTAGTGTATACATATATATACACATATATACACACACATACATACACATACATACATACATACATACATATATTATATATATATATTTATATAAAAAGCAACGTAACAACTCAGGCAGAAGTCACTTTCAAACAGGAAGCTTTCTGTTAATCAACATGGTAAATCCACGTGACCATCTTGAACCATCCAGTAATACTGGTGTGGGGTAATGTTTTGTCCACACACAGAATTCCAGATTGTGTGGGTTCCTATTAAAATGACCGAATTTCAACAGCGCAAAAAAAAAACAAAAAAAAACAAAACAAAAAAAAGATTAAACAATAATTTGACCAGCCAAGGGCGTTTTACACATGATGGAACACTAAAAATAATTATTAACAGATTTATGCAACTCTTAATTTTATAATAAGTATGATAATACATGAAATTGGTAATTTATGCAGAATTTACATAAGAACACGTTTTACATATTTACTATACAAAATTAATATTCGCAATTACAATATTTGCACAGTTCAAACAAATGGTTTTGAAGATGCAGTTAAAAAGCCTTTTTAAATAAATTAGATCAAGCTTGAGGGGGGAAAATACAATACAATACAATACAAATACAATAAAAAAAATAGCCTCTAATCACTACTGGCGGATGAATGCTTGACCATTATGACCCACAAACTTAAAATAATGTGACTCTTTAGGTAAGCATCAATGTCACAAGATTGCTTATATCACTGTTTTACAATGCCTTCACAAATCAACCAATCAGAAAGCTGTTTTTGTATCCATTTGACAATACTGTCTGGCATTTATTAACACTCACAACTTCCAAGTCAACAACATTTACACCACCAAGCTGCTGCTCCTGCTGCTACTTCATGACAAGCTCAGCAATATGTCATTCAGGAGCAAAACTTGGCCCTTAGATCAAGCCAATGAGCTACATCAGGTCTCTCATAATCTCATTTGCAACCACTGAGTACAAAACTCAGATGAACAAAGACAGAGCAAAGACACGGCTGTGCAGATATTCAACAGAACTGCTTGAAACAAATGGGGTGAAATGTGATGATCCCAGCTTGGTGTAATTCTCTCATATCAGCAAAACAACTTTTATGCAAATCTGCATTTCAGAGAACAATATATATATCCCTATATATATATATATATATATATATATATATATATATATATATATATATATATATATATATTTATATTTATATTTATATTTATATAAATAAATATCCCTCTCAGTGTTTTGCATGTAATACAGGATCATGGTCATGGAGACCTTGTGGGGAAAACTCATGCAAACACAATGCAAAGCAGCCTTTTCTTCCTTGTTAACTATGAAATTAACAATAGTGTAAGAAAAGTCTGTACGATACGATATAAAACTGGATAATAATTAAAATGCAGACAAGTGTCACATTTATGTCAGTTCAGTTTTGGTTTCTCCCATTGTCTCCCCCTGTTGTTCTATTGACTTTGGTTTCTCCCTGATTATTGTCAACACCTGTGATTGTCATTAGTCTCACCCTTCATAAGTCTGTTTGTATTCTGAGTTCTCTGCCGGTCCTTGATGTTGTTTTGCAGTGTGTGGATGTATCGCTGTGTTCCTGCCTGATTCGTATGAAGATTTATATTAAAGTGTTTGTTTGTATCGTATCTCGTTTCCCGTCTCGTCCGTCCAGCACGACACGTAACAACAAGAGAGAGAAGTTCAGTCGTATATTGTGACCACCCAACTATTGTGTGTCGTCATGCCCATCTATTTAAGCAATGCACTCTTATCTTGACCATGTGACCTGTGCTGCTATTTGCAGATGTCATTCCCAATCACAAAATGTCAATCACTGTAGTGGTTACTCTGACTTTTATTTGGCTTGCTAAACTTTTACTTTCTAGTTTAACTTCTGTACCCAGCTGTATTAGCCAGTGGTTCATGCTCTCAATTCCAACTGGTAGATGCGAATCGTGCCACTGCTCATTTACATAAAACTGCTCCACTCTGGCATATCACCAAGGGTCACTGTCACTCACGTCACTATAAACTCTCAATGACAATAAATGACTTCAGGTTTTTGTCACTGCTAATCATTATATGAAGCCACTTCAAGGAATAGTTCACTCAACAAATGCCATATTCTGTCATTATTTACTCAACACAGACACATTTTTCCATTGTTCTTCTAGGCAAGCATACATTAGATGGACATGTTTGACCACTGCACTCAAGTCTTTAACAGCACTCAAGTTAATAGAAGATCTTTAGTAGTTTTCTCATTTCGTTGGCCGTTGTATTTTTCTGTTCTGTGTGAATGGCTTCTAAAGCTAAAGCAATTTTTTTAACGCACAGAAAATCATTTGTTGGTAAATCATAAAAGTCTAAAATAAACTAGGAAAAAAAAAAAGAAAAGAAATTCTATACACTACTCAAGCTTGCATCATAATGAAATTTTATTAGCAACATTTTCAGTCAATCGACCTAATGGAAAGCCTGAGGAAGGTTGATTGATCGAAATGTTGGTAATACAATTTCATAATGATTTATAGTAGTTCACTTCCAGAACAAAAAAAAAAAAAAAAAAAAAAAAAAAAAAAAAAGTACATATGATTTACTCACCCCCTTGTCACCAAAGATGTTCATGTCTTTCTTTCTTCAGTCGATAAGAAATTATGTTTCTTGAGGAAAACATTTCAGGAATTCTCTCCATATAGTGGCGCCCCCAAGTTTGAACTTCCAAAAATGGGTTTAAATGCAGCTTCAAAGGGCTCTAAATGATCCCAGCCTAGGAAGAAGGGTCTTGTCTAGCGAAACGATCTGTCATTTCGAAACAAATTGACAATTTATATACTTATAACCTCTTTTCCCTTCTTACTCGGCTGGAATCGTTTATAGCCATTTGAAGCTGCATTTAAACTGTATTTTGGACGTTCAAACTTGGGGGCACCACTGAAGTCCACTACAAGGAGAACATTCCTGAATTTTTTTCCTCAAGAAACAAATTCTTTACGACTGAGGAAAGAGAGACATAAACATCCTGGATGCCAAAGGGGCGAGTAAATTATCTGTAAATTTTTGTTCTGGAAGTGAACTTCTCCTTTACGAAAAGTGGTGTGTGGAATATCTAGATCTTCTCTTTTTAGCGAAACACAAAAGGAGAACTAGTTTACTGACTTACCAAGTCATTGCATAATGAATAATTATTTCAAGCCAGTTCTTCCTTTGAACCACTTAACTGGGTTCAGGATTTCAACTGAACCAGCTGTACTCATTAACTCGTATCACATTTCGAGATAACAACTGACTTGAGAGAGATTTTTAGTAAATAATTACTTACATTTTTATCAGTTCCTCATATAAAGCTATGAAGACTTGGAACAGTGCAAGCAGTATGGACTACTAGTATTATACTCTGAATGGTGCTGATACTTTGAATGTTCATTTCTCAACAGTTGAGAACTGATCTGCTCTTTGTACTCTTTTTAAAAGGAAGCAGTGGAGCAGGTACACGACACAGATTTGACCTCCGCCACACACAAATTTATCTCCACCTGAATCATCAGGTCAGCCTCTTATCAGTGTGGTGAGGCATCTTGTGCAAAATTCTAACCGGGTGAGATATTACGTCAAACGACTTTGACTTTGACTGACAACTGTGACCTTGGACTACAAAACCTGTCTTAAGTCCCATGGGTATATTTGCAGCAATAGCCAATAATACATTGTTTGGGTCAAAATGATCAATTTTTCATTTATGCTAAAATCATTAGGATATGAAAGGAGAAGTCCACTTCCAAAACAAAGATTCACATATAATGTACTCACCCTCTTGTCATCCAAGATATTCATGTCTTTCTTTTTTCAGTTGTAAAGAAATTATGTTTTTTGAGGAAAACATTTCAGCATTGTTCTTTATATATTGGACTACTGTGGTGCCCCGATTTTGAACTTCCAAAATGCAGTTTAAATGCTAGATCAAACGATACCAAATGCGGTTGTAGAGGATCCCAGCCAAGAAAGAACGGTCTAATCTAGCGTAGCGTTATTTTCATTAAAATAATACAATTTTTTTTTTTTTTTATGTCAAATGCTTGCCTTGTCTTACTCTGCCTGGATTGTTTTTTTTTTTTGGTTTCTTATAGGTAGGGTATGTCAAAAACTCCCATCTCATGTTCTCTGTCAACTACAAAATCGCCCTATATCGCTGTTTTACCTTTTTTGTTAAGGGTGTTTGATCATCTTTGCATGTTCACTTTGCAAAGACCAGGGCCGGTACTTCTGCAGTCATGTAGGATGATTTTAAAATGATTTTTGAAGTTGAGTAAGAAGATACGATTGGAGTTTTTCGACATACCCTAACTGTCTTGAGTCAGAATACACAGAGTTCAGGGAGAGAAAGGCAAGACGAGCATTTGAGATTAAAAAGTATATAAATTGTATTTTTTTAATGAAAATAACTGATCGTTTCGCTAGATAAGACCCTTCTTCCTCAGCAGGGATCGTTTACAATGCATTTGGGATCATTTGAAGCAACATTTAAACTGCATTTTGGAAGTTCAAAATCAGGGCACCATATCAGTCCATTATATGGAGGAAAAAATGAAATCTTTTACTTAAAAAACAATTTCTTTACAACTGAAGAAAGAAGGACATGAACATCTTGGAAGACAAGGGGGTGAGTACATTATATGTGAATCTTTGTTTTGGAAGTGGATCATGTTCCATTAAAATATATTCCATAACTATATCCAAACTTAATTATTTTGATTAGTAATATGCATTGCATTTTTAAACACAAAATGACCCTCATGACTTGTTTTGTGGACCAGGGTCACAAATACGATAGATTACACCCTTTTTATAAAAACACAACTGAAGACACCGTTCACGTGACTCCCAGCTCAGCCACACATGAGCAGGTATTCAAAAGGAAAAGCGCCATTAATAATTTAACACTCTTGTTGCTTTCCAAACACTGCTCATCCCAATTTGTGAGCATTTAGCTCACAGCTTAGCGTAACACAAAACTGTAGGCAATTCTCACGCTGTTTCTGTGAGAAGACAAATTAAAATAATACAGGTTTTGATATGGTGCGCTCTTGTATTCAAACACAATATTCTACTCCCAGATTCAACTTCTACAAGATTCAACAGTATAGCTACAGCATGCTAAACAAACTCTAAACATGAAAATGAAGAATTAAGGAATTGCATTCACATTTGTCATATTTGGTTCGATTAAAATCAAAATGGTGCAAATGCTCTGATAGTGCGGGTCGTGTGAACGCTGCCATCCAAACCCTGGCACGCACCAAACAAGCGGACCAAGACCGCCTTAAAAGAAGGGTCTCGGTCTGTTTACAAACGGACCAAATACTTAAGTCCGCAACACAGACCAAATAAACGAAGCAAAAACAGGATGTAATGACAACATGCAATGCTATGCGATATAATTTCACGAAAGGAACAAGTGGTGTATCCAAAACAAAATGACCACAGGGGAAATATGGAGCAATGAGGAGGTAAAGTGCCTTTTACAAGCTCTTCATGAGTTTGCAGGTGGTGAAAATAAAATCATACATACATGCAACGAGCATGCAGTCCAGCAGACGGCATTAGATCAGTCTGCGTAGTGCTGCTTTAAGGTCAAACACACATTTTGTTGGGGGTGTTCGGTGCCCGATAGCACACATACATCTGCAAGAGGTCTGTTAAAGATCACTTAATCTGGAAAGCATCTGCTGTGTACAAACATTTGACAGATGTCTTTTTTTTGCCATTTTTCTTGACTGGACAGTAGAGATGAGACAGGAAGTGAGTGGGAGAGAGAGGGAAGTGGGATTGGGAAAGGTCCATGAGGCGGGATTCGATCTTGGGACACCCGAAGCACAACTGCACCATATGTCAGCACACTGCCCACAAGGCTATTGGCGCTGATCTGACAGATGTCTGTAAGATGTCAGTTTTACATACCCTGACAGCATTCTATTTGATGTCCGCATTTACCTCTGCAAGTTTATTTTTTAGAGTGTTTGCTCATCTGCAATACGTCTATAGGACGTTTCCTATCAGATGTCAAATAGACATCTATTAGATGTTTTTATGATTTTAAATGTATGTAAAACTGACATCTTACAGACATCTGTCAGATGTTTGTACACAGCAGATGCTTTCCAGATCAAGTGATCTTTAACAGACATTTTGCAGATGTACGCATGCTATCTGGGTACATTCTAAATCATAAACATCTTAAATACATCTAAATGTCAGATGAGCAAACACTCCAAAAAATATGTCTTGCAGATGTAAACACAGTCAAATAGACATCTCTGAGATGTATGTTTGCTATGGGGGTGAGTTCCATCACAAAACATACGTCATTCAACTTGACCTATCAGGTTGTGAATGTATCACTGTGCCTTTAGGTTCGGTGTGAACGCTAAGCGGACCAGGACCAAACGTATCATTTCCTTTTTGGTCTAGACCAAATGAATCAAACGAACTGAACTACAAGTGTGAATGAACCCTTAAACTTGCTAAAGACAATGAGACAAAAAAAAAAAAAAAAAAAAAAAAAAACTCCAACTGTAAATGTAAAAGGAAAGCTTGTCTAACCAACTTTACTTAAGGAAATCCAACTTTTGATCATCATAAAAACAATGAGCCACTTCAATTAAAGCATGCATAAGACACTAATCTAATTTTTAAAATACTGGTACTCCAATGCAGCATGAAGCCGAGTTCAATTCATGGCTTTACAGAGTACATCAAAGAGACCTGCTTACAGGAAATCTCTAATATATAATATTCCTGATTTCAGCTGCAAAAACACTGTTTAAATGGGTCAGTTTGATTCTTTTCTGTGAGACAGTTCAAAATAGCCAGTTCTATTCAAAACTCTTTTTCATTTGTTGTGCATTATCATTCAATAAAATTAAGTGTCTACCAAAAGAGCAAATGCATTAGTAAATACATCTGTCAGGTATATCATCCTGCCGTAGAAACTGGTCACTATTTATTTTTAGGTTTCACAGCATTTTTTTAAAAAAAAACATTTTACCTTTTAAAATACAAATATTTCTTCTAGTCTCTACATACATATGAGCTCATAAAATCTCCACATATGATAAAATAAATGTAAAATAAATACCGCATGTCAAACTGTGGAACACAGCTAAACGTCATGCCAACTACCTTTATCTGTTATCTTGTAAAAAGTTGACAAATGGTCTGTCTGACAAAAATCTGTCTTCATGATCATCTGACTATCCCAGCCCTTGCACTTCCATCTCATGGTCCAGATAATGAGTCTCAAGCTTTTTCCGTACAGTCAACACCCTGGTTACTCTTATTACCAGCATGCAACAAATGAAATTACCCATGAAAGCAGGCGGCGCAACCCCTTTCCTACATCCAACCTAGCTATGAAATCAAATTGGCTTTACAAGGAAATCTTTCTAATGAAAAAGTCTAATTCAAATCGATACTTGTAACAAACTACACATGAAGCAATAAGGGTAAAACTTCCAGTCTCTGATGAATGATGATGTAGGTTCGTCAAGAGAGATGTGAGGTAAACAAAGACCTCCCATGAGGTTCCCACCCTATAATATTGTCCAAATACACTCTATTAAAGCAAAAAAACACACACTGTGACAGCTTAATCAAACTTGTTTCCCCAAAGAAAATAAAGAAATCAATCCAAACACAGGAAACCCTAGAGTGTGAGGTCAATAAAGATGAAAAACAGTCAATAAATCTGCACTCAGCAGTCAAATTTTGGCGCCACTAGATGATATACTGGAGATATATGGGATGATGTTGACTGAAGTCTAGCACCCTGCATGGCTTACTTGGAAAAAAATGTTGTTTTACACAGTCTAGCAGTTAAATTGAACATTTAGTGCCTTGCACTGGCATTTAGAAAGTCAGAAGAGATAGGAAAAGCTGGTCTTACCTGTGTAACCCGCACACCAGCCCCAAGACGCCACCATGGCCAGTAACCACCTGAACATGACCCCTTCGATGTACCAGAACGTCGAGGCATCTAGAAGTCTTAAAGGCTGCAGGACTATCAGGTAGAGGCAGTAGGATGGGATCGCAACACAGTTATTGACAAACATGAAGGAGAAACGGAGCAGCGACTTCATTAAGATCCAGAACAATTTGCGGGCCGCGTCCAGATGGGGAGCCATACTGTACTGTCCTGCCTGCAAAAAAAGAAAAAAACCCAATTAAATCTCAACACTTTAGCTGATGTGATGTATGTTTAAATCAAGCCAGTAATTACAAGACAAGAACAGACTTGGTGTACAGAGATGCAGCTTACGCTTGTGAACTGATTTACTAACACACATCCAAGTAACCAGAGATATAAGTGTGCCGGTTCATACTGACACCCTTTAAGCCCGTTAGACTTTGGTATTTGTGGTTCAAGCAAAACAAACAAAGAAAAAACTTGGGTTCAAATTAAATAGTATCTTTCCTGATAAGCATGTTGAGGAGGAGCTACTTCAGGTTAACCAAAGAAACCAAAACCCGCTTTATTAAGGAATACCATGCGTAATCCTATATTTGTCTTGGGTTTGTGTATGCTATAAAAATAAACCTGTACAAAACAACAACGGGACTAACGGCGAAGATTACAATTATTCGTAACATGAAAGATATTTCCCATAACAATAAACATGTTTAATAAGATACACAGGACCCGATTCAGTTTAACACACTTCAGATCATTTATATGTGTTTGCACGGCTTTCATTCATTTGTTTTAAAATCACTTCGAGTAATGAATGAAGATTGAATGTTTAAAAAGGTGTTGAACAGAGAGCTAACGCAGCTAGCATGCTACATGCTGTTTTTACTCCCGCTTTATCGGCACTGCCAATTTATTCAAAAACACGTGTATTTCCCTAGCAATTCAAGTGTAGACATGTAAATTAATAAATAAAACATGATGATACATACAATCACTGCTGTTAAATACAGCAGAAAGTGTCTGTGCTTGCGCTGCTGTGTTAGCATGCTAAGCTAATACGAAGCGAACCCGGGTCATAATTTAGTTTAACGGTCACGTCTGATCATTATTATGAGTATTTCTTTTTAAACATTACCTCTTTATTTGAGCAGTTGTTTTAATTAGTTGTGTATTTTCATATTTATATAATCTCTGACTGTCTGTCCTTCATACAAAGTGGCCGGTGTCTGGCTGATTCTCTTATTTAATGAGATTTGAACTAAAGTCCTTGACGGATCTGTTACCCGCCCGAGACGAACCGGATCAGAACAGCGATCCAGATCTAACGTAATAAAGCGTTTCGATGGTTCAAACGACATCAGTGATCTGAAACGATCTCGTATTATTAATCCTCTAATCTTCACGTGAAAGTGTTTTCTCACCGTGCTAACGCGCAGCCCGCTGGTGAAGCTGCAGATGGGTTCGGACGGTTCGGTTCGGTCACATGTAGCGAATGAGGATGATCGGTGAACCCGTGAGCTTTGGATCGTCTGCTCCACGGCTTGACTCGGTTCCGAGAGTCCGTGTCCTGATCGGATGCATGCGCTTCAGTTACACACACGCATGTTGCTGGAGTCACGCAGTCGAACCGACAGGCGGCCGAACCTCTGGATCTGCACTCAAATCCCCGAATCGAACACGGTACACGTTTGAGATCAGACTCGTAAACTCATCTTTCCGCTCCGGATGAGGCGTGTCGGGCATGTACTCTCTGGGCCTTTCCTCTGGGATGATGATGATGATGGTGATGATGATCTTTGGCTCCGTTATATTGGACCTCCTACAGGCCGCGGGAACGCGCAGACTCAGTGAGGGCACGCGCACCGGTACCGGCCCAGCTCTGTTGCTGAAGACCCCAGGAGTCAAACTACATGTGTAACATTAAGAAACAAACTTCCATCTTTGGAAGTCCAGAAAACTAAAGTGTCCACACGATAAAGTCACTGTATAATTAAAGAATGTAAAAAAGAAACAGATTCCTAACCCTATTCTACAAACAAAATTAAACCAAAAATATTTGGCGCTATTCCGCGGTAGCTGTATTTGGAAAAAGTTGGTAAACTATGACCCCCAGTGGGCAATTCAAAAACAGAAAGTCTTATCTATCTATCTGTCTATCTGTCTATCTGTCTATCTATCTATCTATCTATCTATCTATCTATCTGTTAGAAAAGTACAGTTTTACCTACACACTAAATGAGGCATTCATTGAGTGGACTTTACCCAGTTAGTTAACCTATTTGTTTTTTTTACCTCACCTTATAAAATCACCTCATAGATACTCTTTACAACTTGTTAACACTGTGTTTACATTAGCCAATCTGATTTAAAAAAAAACAAACAAACAAAAACAAACAAACAAAAAAAAAAGGCCCATGTAAACCAAGAGTAAGTACTTTTTTGAGAAGTATTTCCAAATGTGTGGCTCTTTTGTGAGATCTTTGCATAGTAAGAGAGATTAAGTTTATTATTATGTTGATACGTCTTACTATAATGAGCAAAAATGAATAAATAATATAGGGTACAATGGGGTTAAAGGCACACCTTAAGAAATAAAATGTACCTTTCACTGTGCCCAAAATGTATTATTGAAAAAAATATGTACTGTTGAACTGAACACTTATGGAGCAACGGATTTTGTGTAAAAATAAATCATAGTTTATTTATTTTGTTTAAAAATCGTATAAATGTATGAGGGGGTAAGGGGGCCTTACACCCCATGCACGGGGTAAAAGCCTCACCAGCATTTGGGAATAAGGCACACAAATTAATACAAATACTTTAGCTAAAATAATGTTGTTGTTTTTTTTTTTTTTTTTTTTTTAAATAATATCTAAGTTAATACTTGTTTAAAACAATCACTTCAGCAAATATTGTATTATTTTCTGCTTATTTTGATAAATAAAAGAATTAATTTTGTTCAATAAAAATACTGTCATTAAAATATGTTAATATAAAACATAGATTTTAAAATACAGAAACAAATTCATTTTAAAATATAAAGATTCTGAAAGCACTGAAGGGAGATCCCATAATAATTTAATATAGATTTACAGTAATAACAACAAATGATATTTTATTATATGATATGATTAATATCGTGTTTTAAATATGGTTTCATTATAAACATGGTGATTATCTCTAAGATGGACACCCAACATAATATATGATATTTACCATCTGAATCTAACCATGTCATGTCAACAAATGGAAAAGTCAGCCTTCTATTAATTATCATGTTAATGATTGTGCCTTTCAGCCCCAAGAGCAGGGGTGCTTTTTACCCCAAAAACCATACTTTCACATATTCCTTTGTTATTTAAAAACTGTTGCTTTAATTATTTTGTGATTGAGACCTTTGTCTCAATATACAGTTTTCAAGAATTTCAGTGAATCTCATTTGTTAATTAAATCTACAACATCTTTAAAAACATCAAATACTAGATCAAGTAAGCAAAAAATCAACTTTGCCCTGCTGCCCACGATCACATCAAGGATCAGACATATTTGCACGTGTATCTTGAAAAGCAGATGTTTTGGAAAATGCTACACCATGTTTTTCTGCCATCTAGTGGTTTAGAGGAAAAGGCACATTTTACCCCAGGGGTGCCTTTAGCCCCGTTGTACCTTATATGTTAACAGTACTATCCCTACAAAAACTAGTATGTTTAGAAAAGCATGTTGTCTTATTTAGGGTGCTATTATATAATACCAATGAAACTTGTGCAGATTTGTGCAGGCAAGTATTAAAAAGTATCATTACAGAATGTTCATAAGGAGGCTTTGGAAATAGGAACAGATGGTCACTGTTATATGGGGTCAGTTGAGGTTGAGATGAATGTTTATCTGTCTTCTTAATAAGGTATATCTAAAAATACCTTTGAGCTGGAACATGACCGACTTGCCAAAAGAAACATGCACCTTTGTACCAAATGTAGACTTATCAGTTAAAGGTTAAGCACCCTATCTATACAGTAAAAGTATTGAATTCCACAGAAAAAAATAACAACAAGGAAAAGACAACACAATCCACACAGTTAAGTAAAGCAAAGATCATTTATAAAATTCTTTATATTCATGCAAAACCATGTATTTTCCTAATATATATACATATATATTAGGAATCAAACCATGAAGGTAATTTATATGACTTAACTGACTTGAGATACATAATGGGACTATTGTGTTTTAGAGCTGCTTTACAACAGAATCTGAATTATCTCTATATTTAAGTTTTCATAATTGATTCTGCTATTTTCTACAGAAATAAAGATCACTTAACTATTTTATGTTTTCTGAAGACATAGCATGATAAACAAACCAAACATTTTGTCCTTTGTAGCTTGAAAAACATGCATTCATCACACTGAACTGTGGTTGTATGCAAAACGCTAAAAAAGGCCATACAGTAGAGGAACTTTAACTGATTTTCATTATCCCTTCAAAATCCTGACTGTCGTATATTTTACACCACCAGAGGTCTCTGTTTTGACGTGGAAAAAGTCCAGTCTGAAAGGTTATGCACAATGAATGAATGACAAGGTTTTATTATAACTAAACAGACTTCAAACACAGTTGCAGCTTTTCTCTGTGTTCACACAATAACGAATGAATCACACCGTGCTGCTTCTATTATATTCTGTTCCGTTTCCGTGCTGTTCAATGTTGTGTTGTCCACATCAAGGATCAGGTGGAAATAAAGCAACAGCACATCTTTATCACTCTGTGACCTTCTCCTGAGGAGGACATCTCTGTCTCAACTGTTTCAATGTGGAAATACGGACAGAAAACATCTATCCATTGCCTACTGCTTATTTACTCATCACATCTTTTGTAATTCACATATTCCATTCATATATGTATGAGTGTTATGATGTTATGTACTGACTGCTTTTAGTACGGTTTTAATCATACTTAATAATAGTGTTTCACCACTTCACATTGTAATATAACACTCGAGTGAGATAAAGGTAAATACATTTAGGTTGATGTCCATAATTGATGTCCAATTAAAAAAATAAATAAAAATACAAATCATAATTCTTATGAAGGTTATGTTACACATAAAGGATATTGATTGTCCTAAGACAATCCTGTAATGACATCTGACCATATTTCAACTTGATATAATATGTGTCTAAAGTGTTTTATCACGTAACCTCCTGAAGACACCTTTATTTATTGCTGAAGGGCAAATGGTGTAAGGTGACAATTGCATATTGATGCTTGCATTTACGTTTACTTGGCTATTCAACATCATCAACATGGTGCAAACAAATGTCTGGTTCCACACAATACACTGCTCAACCTTGGATCAGTTGTGTCCACTATTACCATCACATTCGTGTTTGAGTACAAATACTGACTTGAATGAATGAATGAATAAACAAGTAAATAAATGAACAGTGGGGGGTCCACACACTTAGTATACTCATTTATATACTTAAAAAAAGTTATATAAAATAAAATTCACTATATTAAAATAAACTTAAACTTTTATAGATATTTAAGAAATGCTGCTCTACTAATAGACCCACTATTGAAAACATGTGAACAATCAACTAAATATATTTATACAGTGTTTTGAATGTTATAAAATGATAAAAACTGCAATAAGATTATTGTTATAAGTAAAAAATTTAAAGAAAGAAATGGCACAGACAGTCTCATAGGATGATGATCACAGATGAACATTTAGCTTTTACAGGGACTGTATGAGCAAAAGAAGAAAACATTCCTAGACCTTTTTAAATAAAAGAATTGTGGTATTGTATTACAATTTTACATACTTACTAAGCTTAAAACTTCCTTTACACTTCAAAAAGAGCTTTATTAAAATTAAGCTGCAAACATCTTACAGGATATGCAGTTTTATCAAACATATTCACCCAAATATGCACATGCTGTTTGTTATCATCCATGTGATTTACTTTCTTCTGTGGAACACAATAGAAGTTTAGCAGAATGTTCAAGCTGCTCTTTTCCATATAATGACTGTGAATGGTGACCATAGCACACAAATCATGTGGGCTAATTCCATGTATTCTGTCAGTCCCAAAACTCTTTATTTTTGTGTCAAACAGATCAGCTCTGAGCAGGGGTGGACTGGCCGTCCAGGGCACCTGGAGAATTCCTGGTGGCCTGGCAGCCAATTTGGCCTACTGCCCTCCATTTATTTATTTAATTATTTATTTATTTTTGTAATATTGTTGTTGTTGTCTGCCGATTATATTAAAGTAATTGTTTCGGAATTCACCATTCAATAATAAAACCCCATTGAATCATGAATCGGATAGTCTTGACTGGCAACGCGTTTTGCGCTCTGTGCATCCGCGCTTCCGCCAAAGGATGCAACACTAGAGAGAGCGGAGTGGAAGTGCCCAGGTGGAGCAGAGAGAAAAAAAAACTGTCCAGTTCAGGACTTCTTGTGCAGGTCAGTGACATCTGTAAGTCGACTATTGTAGCTTTGTCTTTGTTTACTTAGTTAAGCATAACTGATAGCAGATGTTAGCAGTAGCAGTCAATTACTACAAATATAACAAAATGACATAATTGTAATTGTAAAGAGTAGGAATTTTTATCCGACAAATATTCACATCAGTTTACGATTAAGAGGGAGCTAAGGCAGACAACAACATCGTGAAAATTAACCACGGTTTTACTAAAAATAAAACCAAAAATCATGGTCACTATAGTTAAACCATGGTTACCACAAATTAACAGTGGTTTTGATACACTATATATTTTCACCATGGTATTTGTAGTAAAACTCTGGTTATACATAATCTGCCAAAATAAAAAAAATAAAAAATAAATAAAAAACATAGTTACTATATTTTTACCATAGGCCTAACAATACCATGATTAATTTTCCTTAGGACAAAACATGACCCATGATAATGCAAAAACATGTTCAGTTTTAAGATTTTTCTGTAAAGATATATTCAAGATATAGCAAGCTTTAGGCAAGCTAAAACAATAACAGATGGTCCTAATGTAATACTTAGGACCTTTGCAACCTTTTGGACTTTTTTGTCCTTTTCAGTCTTGTTGTTTTGTGATCATTTTGCCTGTGTTATTGGCATCTGTATACATTTTGGCAACTGTAAAGCAGGGCTTTAAAAGTATATATATATATTTTTTTTTATATATATATTATATATATATATATTTTTATTTTTTTCCAGATTTGGCCAATAAAACAAATACTCGCTTTATTCCTGTTTTCTGCTTCTGCAAATTATAGAGCCAACTGCATAAATAATGCAGCTATAGTTGTGTGGGTGTGTTGGTATGGATGTCAGAGTGTGATTTGTATGTGTGTCATAAAGAAATTGTGTGTGTGCGTGTGCATTCTTGTAATATTTGAGAGAGAAAAACTACTGCACATCAGAAATCCAACCACTGTGTGCACCAGCAGAGTTTTGCTGGCATCTTATGGGGGAAATATGGTACTGCGTCCAAACAAAATATTCCTGAAAGCTAATTTTTTGAGATATCAACCTCAAATTTGAAACACGACTTGTTTAGATTTATGGCTTTGATTTTCTAGCAGATTTAGTGTTTAACATATTTCACTTATTTCACTTTTTTTTACTTTAACAATAATCTGCCATGGAGTCTTCTTTAAAATGAGACCAAACTTAACTCTGTGCTCCCAAGCTTAAAACTGATATGCACTAGGTACAAAAAATTGTTACTCTCAGCACCCTTTGGACAAAAATGTCCCCACTGAACCCATTAAAACTGCTATTTTTAATCGCAGTGCCATTTAACTGTAAAATGATGAAATTTTTGTTATGAGGCTTTAATTCTGTTGGCAAGGCTTTAAAATTTTATTTTTTCCAAGATCGTGCCATTTTTTGGGTTTGGCCTATAAAGCAAATACTGGCTTTATTCCTGTTTTTTTGCTTCTGCATATTATAGAGCCAATTGGATAAATATTGCAGCTATAATTGTGTGGGTGTGTAATGTCAGAGTGTGGTTTGTATGTATGTCATAAAAAATTGTGTGTGTGTGCGTTCTTGTTACTTTTAAGAGAGAAAAACTCTACTGCAAATCACAAATCCAACCACTGTGTGCACCAGCGGAGTTATGGGGACAATTTGACACTGCGCCTAAACTAAATCTTACTGAAAGCTCATTTTTGGAGCTATCAACCTCATAAACTTTCCAAATCCCAGTGCTGACAAAGGCACTTTTTAAGTGACCATTCTAGAATTAGATTTGGAAGTTGAGAAAGTGAGGACTGGTTTCACAGACAAGGCTTAGATTAAGACTGGATTATAGTTCAATTAGGTCATTAAAGTAATTTTTATAAACATGCCTTATAAAAGTTGTTACTGGTGTGCATCTTGGCACTGACTTATTTTAAGATCAACCACTGCAAGTTTCTTTCAGTTGAAACAGCTCAAACTTGCATTTTAGTGTGGGACTTGGCTTAAACCTTGTCTGTAAAATCAGGAGTAAACATCTCAATATTACTTCCAATTCTAATTCTGGTCTGGTCACTCAAAACAAGCCTTTGTCAGAAGTGGGATTTGAACGGACGCCTCCGCTCAGAGAGCAGAAACCTCGACATTTGAGAAGGTTGAAATTCCTTGAGTCTGGCGCATTAAGACCTCTCAGCCATTCTGACAGTCTGGTACAAGGTTGTGAAGGACAACTCTATCACTATACTTGGTCAGATGGCAAAATTAAGGATGCAAACTACAAATAAAACTTTTGCTGTCTTAAGTATACTTTCAAATCTAATTCTAGAACGGCCAATCTAAAGAGCCATTGTCAGAAGTGGGATTTGAACCCACGCCTCCACTCGGACACCAGAAACCTCAACAAGGAGGACGCTTGCATAACAGCCTGCGGACAATTCTATCAATGGAGTTGGTCAGATGGCAAACTAAAGGAGGCAAACTGTAACTTTTAGGGCCGGTTTCACAGACAGGGCTTAGATTATGCCAGGATTAGGCCATAGTTCAATTAGGACATGAAAGTATTTTTTATAAACATGCCTTAAACCTTGTCTGTAAAACCGGTGTTAATGTCTCCACATTACTTCCAATTCTAATTCTAGCCTGGTCACTCAAAACAAGCCTTTGTCAGAAGTGGGATTTGAAGAGATTCTGTGTGTATAACTGACTTGTGCATGGATTAACTGGCTCTTGCCATTAATATAGCCATAAATGCTGGAATGGCGTTAAGAGGGAAACAAATTGCACTTTTTGTGTGTCTTCCTCGTCTGGCGCGCCCAGTTCAGTTCGTCGAGCGCTCTAATAGCGAGCTAATGATCGGAATCAGGCGCGTTAAATAAAAGCACCACACAAGGTGAAGAGGTGGCCGAGTGGTTAGGGCGATGGGCTGCTAATCCATTGTGCTCTGCACGAGTGGGTTTGAATCCCACCCTCGTTGTTTTGGTCTTGGAGTCCCACCCACTCAGTCCTGGAGGGCGGTTGTCCTATAGAGTTCAGCTCCAACTTTAATCAAACACACCTGAACCAGCTAATCAAGGTCTCAATAGGTGAAACTTGAAACTTCCAGGCAGGTGTGTTGAGGCAAATTCTGCTTGACACCGGCTAGGATCAAGTTTAACCCTTTACGATGGGTCACGGTAAGATTTGGTCGCGCTGTAGTTTAATGACTGCTGTAGCAAAGTCTCACCTGTCTGCAATCATCTGCAGACACCCTTTGAGCAAGGGCCAACAACCAGCTCCACAAGATGAGCTCAACTTGTGACAAAGACTAAAAATTAAAAATTCACAGTTACCTTTTTCAACCAGAATGTAAGCCTCCAGACAGACTGGCAAAAATTGCCAAGGCTGACTGTATTTCAAGTCATCCCGGTGGGGTATTGGGTAAAGTTTTCAATCAGCAATGATTGCGCCTCGGATGAACCTCATAAGCTACGATATTGCCTCTGCGAAAGAATGCCGCTGACGGGTGCGACCTCTCACGTGCTCCTATGTGGACGTGAACCGACAAGGTGGTAACAAGCTTCAAACTGCCGCGCAATCAGCCTCCTGGCACGTGTGGCTCCACGGTGTGTCTACGGCCTAAGGCCACTGACGTATTTTAAGATCAATTCAAGTTTCTTTCAGTTGAAACAGCTCAAACTTGCATTTTAGTGTGGGACTAGTCTTAAGCCTTGTCTGTAAAACCAGTGTTAATGTCTCCACATTACTTCCAATTCTAATTCTAGTCTGGTCACTCAAAACAAACATTTGCCAGAAGTGAGATTTGAACCCACACCTCCACTCAGAGACCAGAAACCTCAACAACTGAGAAGGTGAAAACTCCTTGAGTCTGGCACCTTAGACCTCTCTACCATTCTGACACTCTGGTACAAGGTTGTGAAGTACAATTCTATCACTATACTTGGTCAGATGGCAA